>NC_069507.1:98584402-98884402 GCF_027579735.1 Bombina bombina
AAAATTTCTATACCAAACTCTAAAAGGTAGAAAAGGATGTGTGTTTTATGAGTTATCTTTAAGTTATCGTTAAGAATAATTAATGGATGCAGTGCCAAAGACTTCTATTAACTCCAAGTGGCATAAACCCCAACTGATTCCTATATTATTACAAGTGAAAACAAATGTCTTGCTAAATATAAATCTTGTTTCTGAAATTCCTATGAAATATCGGCTCGCATGCTGATGCCGTGTCATTGCTAATTAGTAACTTAAAATCTTTTAGAAAAGCGCAGCATGTCAAGACTAAACACATGACTTGTTTTTCAAAATATGCTTTTAGAACTGTCATCTAGTCAGAAACGTTTGAATATGATCTCATATCTGCATGAACACCATTCAAATAGACCATCCTGCAGTCTTACAGCCAGGCTTTAACGAGGCTGGAAAAATGGCTCTTAATATATTAAACTTCTTTGACAATCACACACTGTTGCAAAAAAATTTATTTACTAATTAACATGAGTGTTTTAGGTGGGAGATGATATTATTTATGATTATCAACAGTAAACTGAGATTTATAAACTATAGAGTATTTACCAATGGGAATAATAGAACCTTTTTGTTTTTGTATTTTATTCTGCATCTAAAATAATTATGGAAAATATAGGTTTGCTGTTTGTCTTTTTTTTTAAAGTGATTTTAAAGTTGAATGATTTAAAGCCCAGTATTTAAAAAAATGGGCACTTTAAGTCATTAATCTTTACCATTAGGCTTCTTTTTTAAAATACTTACATTTTTGTTACTGTAAACACACCGCCGATTCTCCACCCGCAGCTCCTTCAATATTGAGCAGAACAAAGCAAAATTGGTGATAAAAGTAAATTGGAACGTTGTTTAAAATGACATGCCCTATTTGAATCATGAAAATGTTGGACTTGACTGTCCCTTTAAGTCATTTAACTTTACAATCACTTTAACGATGGAGTTCTTATCAACTAACAAAAAATAACAGAATGTTGCAGTAAATATTATCTTTAAGTCCATGGTAATGTCTAATTAATATGTCAATAACAATCAAAGTGAATGTATTAAGCTCTTCTGTACTGCTCATTTTTACCAACAACATATCTTTATGAATTGTTTTTAATCTGTTTTAATCTTTTATGTTTTTTAGGGAAACAGAGTACAAGACAGCACTTGAAACCAAAATGACATCCCATATAAAGTAATTGGATTTATCTTAATATGGGCTCTTCAAATAGCTGGTTCATGGAAATGTTAATACAATGGCTTAAATAAGTTATTCAAGACATCTCTGAAATATAATACAATTGTGATTTATTTTTTTAAATGTTTTTAGTCTTTAAAAATATTGCTGTAATTTTGAGATACATTAAATCAATCTTTGTTGGTCTGATTTTGTTAAGAAAAAATTGCTGTGATAATTTCTTTACATCACAGAAGAATTTCACTGTGCTGGGCTATAAATACATGAAAGTAAACAATATTTTTGGAAAGTACCGTATTTCTGCATATAAGATGCAGCAAACCTTTAGAGAAGGGGTCCGCAACCTTTGGCCCCCAGATGTTTTGGAACTACATTTCCCATGATGCTGAGACACTCTTTAGGCTGTCTGAGGACACATTTTAGAAGAAAAAAAAATAAGTGCATGTAATGTTCATATGTCGGTTCCATATGGGTTGCATTGATTTGTTTTTTGAATAGCCAATGGAATATGCAGTGGCTTGATTTGTATGGACATGACTTATAGCTAGCTTATAGATTTATCCTGCAGATAGAAGTTCTAAGATACAAACTGCACTTCTTAACAATTCATTCAGCTTATAAAATAAATGACAATTTGAAGAAATGCGTCTTGTATGCCAAAATGACGGTACTTTATATTGTTGTCCTATAATCATGTTAATGTGAAATCTTTGTAATATCACTGGAGCCACAGATTGAAAATTGAACTGGTTATTTAATACATCACACAATATTTATATTCTCTGAAAGTTTTTTCTTAAAACATGATATTTTTTAAAATGCCAGCATGCATGACAAAGGAAAATGCTATTCTTTACTATATATGACACAACTATTATACAGAAACCTAAAGACAATATTTTAGTGTTCTAAAAGTTTGTGCTCTCTAACTAGTTTACTATTAACAGTAACTTTTTATCATGTTTGTATATTGTAATGACTAAGGGCCAGAGTGTAAGTGAGGCGTAAACAGTTTTCGTGTTTCCGCAAGCATTTTTCATTGCGCTGATATTACAAGTGGAGCTAAAACGTGATTGCGCTATCTTGATTTACGTTTCAATCCTTACTGCTATCTCAGAGCTGTGGTTAACTGTTTTCCAAAACAAAAAAGTTGCACAAAACACATTAAAAATACATTACAAAGTACAGTTACACTCATATTAACACTGTCTAATAAAAATGATTACAAAAAATATTGCACAAAAAAGTTATAAGGGCTCAAAGATATAAGATATTGCGTGTTAGAAAGTGTGTGCATATATATATTTATATCTAAATATGTGTACATATATATTAATGTATTTATATGTGTATATATGTATTGACAGATATACACACATATAAACACATAAATATATATGTACACACATATAGACATATATAAGTGCATTAGAGCCCTTTGCCATTAAGTAGATGAAAAGATTTAAAACCATATATATGCAATATTCATATTTAATAAAGATTTTAACTATGTATTTCGCATTTGCTAATGTGAATATGTTATGTTGTTTGCGCGATGGGTGTTAGGGGTTTTTTTCAACATTTTTTTTTATTTCTATGGGGGAATAAATGCACGCACAAGCGAAAACTTAAGTTAGTATTTTCGTGCTATTTGGATTACCGCTAGCGCAAAATACATTGTTTTTTTTTTTAACTTGTAATATGAACACAAGCCTACTAGAGCAAAAAGCTTGACACTAGCTGAGTTTTCGCGATAGCGAAGAAAAGGAAATACCACTCCACTTGTAATATAGCTCTAAATGTATATGGCATTCACCCATATTTTTATTTAAATTGTATATTTAATGTCTAAATCCTATATTTAACTGAACAAAAGTCAAAACTTCTTTTATTATGCAAAAAAATATTATATTAAAGGGGCATGAAAGTCAGAATTTAACTTTAATGGTTCAGATAGACAAAGCAACTTTTAAGAGACTTTTCAGTTTACTTCTGTAATCAGAGTTACTTAATTCTCTTGGCATTCGTCAAGATAAGCTCCGGGGTAGTAATGCACTACAGGAAGCTAGATGGTGATTGCAGGGGTTAAACACATAGTTACATACATGCAACAATGAAATGCTCCAAAACATAAAAACATTTTCTTTATGTCCCTTTACCGTGGTGTATAATTTATTTTATCCTTAAATTTATAATTTTCTTGATTCTGGTAATAAATTGGTTTAACCTTTTTCAGCTATGTTTTTTAGCCATGAGAAGAATAAAGGTAAGAAGTCATGACCCTTTGTGTTTCACTGTTTTTGGAATCTGAACATCATCTATGAATCTTGCATAAATATATGCCCCTTTATTGAATACTAGTCCTAAAGCCCTGTGTACATGGGCCAAAATCTCCATCCACTTGGATCCCTTCTCCCTCCTTCCTTCCCCTGCTCGCCCCCCCTCCATGCGCCCCCCTCCCTGCATCGGACAAACATACCTGGCCTTTTATAATATAGGATTATGATACATGAAACATATAATAAAGCAAAAAAGGGAAATGCACAAAAATGGTTGAATTTGGCCTATTAATTTATCTCTTGTATACTATACGTATGACAACAAAGCATCTCTACTGACCAAATCTTACATATCCAGCTGAATTATTTTTATATTTAGCACATTCCCATTTTAGGGCTAGATTACAAGTGGAGAGCAAGTTATGACTCCTGCGTTAACTTTGCTTGAAGTAAGCTTTTGCCGCGTCAGGTCACACGCGTATTACAAGTTGAAAGTAAAAAGTTTGAGCACGAGCAGTAACCTGGCGCGCACAAAAAGCCGAACTTCGAATATTGCAAATGCGTTGACACATTCCCCAATAGGCTTAAATGGAGCTGTAAAAGTGGGGAAAAAACTAACACCCTTACTCGCGAGCAAATTGGATCACGTTTACTCAAGTTCGCTAAACCGACATGAAATATGAATATTTCACATTCCAATGTTTTTCACATAGCAGAATATCTGATGGCTTTTTGGTAAACTATATATCTATGCATATAAATATATATATATATATAGAGAGAGAGAGAGAGAGAGATATGAAATGAAAGAAAGCACTCACAGGACTTCTTACTTGTGGGTTAACCAAAAGGCAACTTAACTTTAAATAGGACGTTTCGAGGTTCAAATTGACCCCTTCCTCAGATTCTGAGGAACCCACAAGTAAGAAGTCCTGTGAGTGCTTTCTTTCATTTCATATATATATATATATATACACACACACATATGTATATATATATGTGTGTGTGTATATATATATATATTTATATATAGATTAATAAAGATGTATAGACTTAGTAAATACACAGAAAACAATTAATTAAATATGAATATTGCATAAATAGGATTTTTCATGTTTTCATCTACTTGACTGCAAAGGGCTCCAGTGCACTTATTTATATTTCCATCTAAAGGGGAGGAAAGTACACAGCTTCATTCATTACTTTTGGGAATAAAGAACCTGGCCACCAGGAGGAGGCAAAGACACCCCAGCCAAAGGCCCAAACACCTCCCCCACTCCCCTCATCCCTCAGTCATTCTTTGCCTTTCGTCACAGAAGGATGGCAGTGAAGTGCCGAAGATTTGAGTAGTCTCTTATGGAGGGTAGTACTCTTCGGAATGGGACTGGAGTTTTAAGTAATCCTGTCAGCCTCTCAGGGAGAGCCTGGGTGAAAGTTAGAGTCCGGAGATGCAGAGATTAACAGCTCCACAAGCAATCAGCGTTGACAAGTTTCGCTGCCTGCTTTCTACACTCAAGTCCATGTCAAGAGCAATGCTTCTACCTATCACACTTAACGGGCTGTGTGCCTGTTCTACGGCATAGATTCAGGTAAGATCCTTTCATTTTTTATACATAATGATAACACAGAAGACAGGGTCACAGTGTGGCGCCTTTTATCTTATAGAATCAAGGGTTAATATTCCTGGTAAGGGGATTATTGAACAGGGGGGTTTATACATGATATTGTTTATTGTGTTATTGCTGCGTTATGTGCGCAGCCGGTTTTGGCGCGTTTCTCCTTAGTGCAGGGGTGGTCCTGCGAAGCATCCCATGTGACCGGGTGTGGCAGTCTCAACTTCCTCTGTTGATCAGCGGCACAGGAGACGAACGGTTTCTGTAGTCCACGTCATAGGAGGTGGTGAGTGCCCCGGCCATTGGAGTATAAGGGTGCCTGTTTATTAAATTGTCTAGTCCATAATAAAAGTGCAAGCTTCTATAGGACTCTGACACGTTAGACGGTACTCCCTCTTTATCAAAGTCTTGTGCCTGTGTTTATTGTGAGGAGGTTCTTGTAGATCAGCTTGCTCAACTTTGTTCCACATGCCTCGATAAGGTTGCAACATCTAAAAAATAAAGGGATATCTAGTACTACTGAGCCGTCCACCTCTGAGGGTTCCCCGTCCCGTGAGGTGCGTTCCCTGCTTTCATCTCTGAGTGCACATGCAGCTCCCAAGGATCTAACCGTTACTCCTATGGGAGAGATTCATTGGCCGTCAGATTTTGCGGATCAACTGCAAACCGCGGTATCGAAAGGGATCCATACCTTACCACGTTCTGCTAAGCACAAGCGTAGGGCATATCAGAGCGGCCAGGCCCAGGGGTCATCTACGCCTATGGAATTGCCAGAGGCGTTATACGATGACGACGCCCACTCCGACTCTTTGGAGGAGGCTCCCTCTGGGTCGGAGTCCATGTCATCTCTTCCTCTGGTTGCGGAGGAGCCTGACTTTAGGTTTAGGATGGAGAATTTGTGCTTTTTGCTGAAGCAAGTGCTTGCTACTCTGGAGGTTCCGGAACCAAAGCTTCTGGAGGAACCTTCGATTCCTGAGCTTGATAAGGTATACGAGGACAGGGTGGTGCCCCAGACCTTCCCGGTTCCTGTTAAGATGGCTAATATTTTTAAGAATGAATGGGAGCGATTAGGTTCTTCCTTTTACCCTTCTTCCTTTAAGAAACTGTTCCCCGTCCTGGACTCTCAGCTCGAACTGTGGGGGACTGTCCCTAAGGTGGATGGTGCTATTTCCATGCTCGCAAAATGGCAACTATTCCCCTAGAGGATAGTTTGTCGTTTAAAGAGCCCATGGATAAAAAGTTAGAAAACATGTTAAGGAAAATGTTTCAACACACAGGGTTTGTTTTTCAACCGGCAGCGGCTGTAGTCGCAGTGTCCGGAGCTGCAACATATTGATGTGAATCCCTGTGTGAGATGGTCGAAAGGGAGACTCCCATCGACGAGATACAGGATAAGATTAAGGCCTTAAGGGTCACCAATACTTTTATTTGTGACACCAATATGCAAATTATTCGCCTGAACGCAAAGGTTTCAGGATTTTCAGTTTTAGCTTGCAGTGCACTGTGGCTAAAGTCTTGGTCTGCAGACATGACCTCAAAGTCGAGTCTGTTGACCCTACCATTTCAGGGAAAGACTCTGTTTGGTCCAGGTTTGGATTCAATCATATCCACGGTTACGGGAGGCAAGGGAGCTTTCCAACTGCAGGATAAGAAGGCTAAGCCTAAAGTATCTACTTTTCATGTGGACAAGGCCCAGCACCAGCAGCCCGCCGCAAAAGCGGATCAGTCCAAGGGAACTTGGAAGCCTGCTCAGTCTTGGAACAAGCCTAAGCAGAACAAGAAGCCACCGAGACAAAGTCGGAATGAAGGGGCGGCCCCCGACCGGTCTCCAGACCAAGTAGGGGGCAGATTGTCTCTCTTCTCCGAAGTCTAGTTGCAGGACATTTAGGACCCTTGGGTTCTGGAGGTTGTCGCCCAGGGTTACAGGATAGGATTCAGGTCCCATCCGCCCAGGGGCAGATTCCTCCTGTCAAAACAGTCTTCAAGACCGGAAAAGAGAAAGGCCTTGCTAGAATGTGTGAGGGATCTCTCCTCTCTAGGTGTTATCGTACAAGTACCCCAAGCAGAAAGGGGTCTAGGGTACTATTCAAATCTTTTTGTGGTTCCAAAGAAGGAGGGCACGTTCCATATGATTCTAAACCTAAAGTGTTTAAACAGGTTTCTGGCTGGTCCATCGTTCAAAATGGAAACAATTAGATCTATTCTGCCCCTAGTTCAAGAGGGACAGTTCATGACGACAATAGACTTGAAGGATGCTTAACTTCATGTTCCAATTCACAGGGACCACTTCAAGTTCCTAAGATTTGTGTTTCTGGACCAACACTTCCAGTTTGTGGCCCTTCCCTTCTGTCTGGCGACGGCCCTGAGAGTCTTCATGTAGGTTCTGGGGGCGCTACTTGCAGTGGCCAGATCCAGGGGCATTGCTGTGGCGCCCTATTTGGACGACATACTAGTCCAGACACCGTCATTCAGCCTTGCAGAGGATCATTTGAGGGCTCTTTAGGTTGGAAGATCAACTCAGGAAAGAGTTCCCTGGTTCCCAGCAACAGGGTGGAGTTCCTGGGCACAATAATAGACTCTATGTCAATGAAAATATTTCTCACAGATCAACAACGCAGGAATATTGCATCCACCTGTCTTGCCCTTCAGTCCTCCTCAAGCCCTTCAGTGGCTTAGTGTATGGAGATGATCGGGCACATTGTCTCCAGCATAGACGTCATCCCTTTCGCCAGGTTCCATCTCAGACCTCTTCAATTGTGCATGTTGAGACAGTGGAATCATTAAGATCTATCACAGCGGATATCCATGGATGCTCGGACCAGGGACTCTCTCTCTTGGTGGATCTGTCACTGGGGGCATCCTTCTTGAGACCGTCCTGGGAGATTGTGACCACAGACGCGAGTCTCGCAGGATAGGGAGCTGTTTGGGGTGCCAGGATGGCACAAGGAAAATGGACCCGGTAGGAGTCTCTCCTTCCGTTAAATATTCTGGAACTACTAGCAATTTACAATACTCTGAGGGCGTGGCCTCCTCTGGGGTTGTTCAGCTTCATCAGAACATTACACAACATTACCTCGGTGGCTTACATCAACCATTAGGGGGCTATGAGGAGCTCCCTAGCAATGAGGGAGGTGTCTCGGATTATGAAGTGGGCGGAGTCCCGCAGATGCTCGCTTTCAGCGATCCACATCCCAGGTGTGGACAACTGGGAAGCGGTCTTTCTCAGCAGGCAATCCTTCCATCTGGGGGAATGGTCTCTTTAGCCCGAAGTGTTTGCAGAGATTTGTCTCAGATGGGGGGATAGATCTCATGGCATCCAGACTCAATTGCAAGCTACCCCTATACAGGTCAGGATCGAGGGATCCCCAGGCATGGCTGATAGATGCCTTAGTGGTGCCTTGGTTATTCAGCCTAGCTTACATTTTTCCATCGTTACCACTTCTACCTCATGTAGTGGCATGCCTCAAACAGGCGCGAACATTGGCCATCCTGATTGCTCCATCGTGGCCGCAGAGGACGTGGTTTGCGGATCCGGTAGGGATGTCATCCTCTCTGCCATGTAGATCTGCTGGAGCAGGGTCCCTTTCAACATTAAAATCTAATTTCTCTGAGGCTGACTGCATGAAGATTGAACGCTTAGTCTTAGCCAAGAGAGGTTTTTCTGAAAGTGTGATTGACACTCTAATTCAGGCAAGGAAGCCGGTCACTCTTCGCATCTACCATAAGGTGTGGAGGACTTAACTGTCCTGGTGTGAAAAGCATGGATATCGTTGGCACAAGGTGAATGTACTAAAAGGAAAGTTCCAACTAGTCCTTTAGAAAAAATTTTGCCCCACTAGGGTTTTAACCGGACAATTTACTTATTCAAATACCCTCAGGAATGCTTCAAGGTATTTAAAGGGCCTCAGTAATTGAATAGACAGAATTTTATCTGAATATTATTTATTATTTAATAAACCAGTGCCTGCCGATGTGCTCAGCATATGTCAAACAGTTCCTTGATTTTGAAAATATAGTCTATAGCTCATATGTACAGCCTCTATTTAGATCAACTTTTGTTTTACCACAAGCTTGGATAGGTAAACATACAAATGTCCCAATTATACTCGATAATACAGGTTACTCAGATAGAATTTCTCACCAGCTGTGGGTATCCTGCTCTCCCAGGCTACAGCCTGTCCACCAGTGCGGAACGAGCGCACCTCTAGCCGGGCTTCTCCTTCAATAGTGTGTCCTGTATCGAGTAACGTCCTGTTAGCCAATAGGAACAAGATGGTGACGTATCCAACGTGTCTCTTGCGCCACTCCACCAATGGTAATCCGATAGGTTGACGTTTCCCACTCGTCATCCGTCAGTAACCAATTAGGGCGCGTTGAGGATATCCAATGACCATCCAGGGGTCGGCCTCCACTTGCGATGTTCCGTTGGTACACAAACAGGGAAAAAAATAAATAAAAGTACTTGCCGTAATGAGACAAATGTAGTGAGGCTTCACTGTACACACGCAGGCATAGGTATTGAGAGCGGCCCCTATATAAAAAACTGAAGAGGGTAATTGTTTACTTCCTCCTCACTGAGGGTAACTCCGGTGGGCTTAGCAGATGGTGCTGGCTTGTGGTAAAAAGTACACAATCGAAAAAAAGTAGAAAAGCATGCCAGGCACCAAAATTAAGTAAAAATCGTATTTTATTAGTATTCCATTAAAAATATAATATTACAAAAAGAGAAATGTGGGGGGACCCCCAAGCAAAACAGACTAACGCGTTTCGGCTAGGAGAGCCGTACTCATAGTCCATAAAACCACTAAGAATACACTGATTTAAGTACCCAGTGTTCTAATTCTATTGGTTGGCCATCTAATTGAAATTTAAAGGTACAGCGCCTCAAGCATTTAAAGCACCTTTGTGTTTTAGTTTTACATAGTTTATAGTTAGATACCTAAGTAATTTCATTAAATGTCCAAATGGGGGTGAGAGATATTTAATAAGATATGTACAATAACAGACATAATGTTGTCACAGGACTGGCTCAACTATAAATGCTCATAAGGAATACATGTAACAGTACATAGTTCAAGGTTATAGCCAGATTGAAATTAATTGGTCTAAAAAGAGATACTGATATATAATTCTTCAGTTCCATTATACACATTAGTAGGTAAAAGATATATTACCATATTCAGCCTGAGATAGTAAAAAGTGACAAAAAGTTATAGTGAGCCCATGACTAGAGGCGCTGGTCATATACTCATAACCCTATATTAGAGTAAAAGTACTATTGACCATCTGGATAGATAGTAATCCTACACAGTTCTATATTATATCTTATAGGGGGGAGTAACCCCAGACGAGCCCAATGGTAAGTGTAAATGAGCCTATGACTAGAGGACAATATATCTATCCAAAATGGACAATCACAAATAAATACACATAAATTAACCTCGAAACACCCTGAGACCTATAAACTAGAGCTCCAGAGTGAAAGTGGTTATCTTCAATATATATATAGAGATGAGCCTATGACAAGAAGACAGTGTAAAAAGTTATATGTAATTAGTTAGTTACACTGGTTAATTAGACCGATATCTATTACCTAGGTCCCTATGTACTAGTGTTGACTTAATATTAATAATGAGCCTATGACTAGAGGACAGTATAAGAACTACATGAAATTAGTTAAATATATAGTCAGGTAGAGCTAATACCTGTTTAATAGGTCCCTACAGGCTAGATTAATGTATGTTTACAGAGAATAACCAGAATACAATGTCATTTTCATGACTGTGGGTGAGTTAAAGGCCCATGGGTAAAATGTGGAACTAAATTAGTCCCTCACTTCCAATAATTAATGAAATCGTATTCTGAATTTAGTCCCCAAGGTCTCTTAGTTTGGAGCCTAAATATCCAATACATCTCTTGTCTTGACAGGACGTCAAAACGGTTACCTCCTCTCTTCTGGTGTTGTACCTTTTCGATAATCATCCATTTAAGGGAATGACAATCTTTATCATGCTTTTGTACAAAGTGGGTTACCAATGTAGTGCTACTCTTACCTACCCTAATCGTGGACAAATGTTCACGTATTCTGGAGCGGACATCCCTAGTGGTCAATCCTACATATTGCAAATTGCACAATGTGCACCACAGAAGATAGATGCAATACGTAGATCTGCAGTTGACACAAGAGGAGATATCAAAGGTTTCCCCAGTCACTGCTGAAGTGAAAGAGGTACCAACCTGTACGTGCTCACATTGTGAATATCCGCACCTGTATGTTCCTCTATGGCTTGGCTCTCTGTGGATGTTGTTTCTCTCTATTCCACAATACCCCATGAATGGGGCATAAAAGCAGTGACATATTTCCTGAAAGAGAAAACAACCCACAGCGACTCGTTCATTACCTTTGTAGTAGATGTAACCCATTTTTTGCTGACTCACAACTATTTTCGGTTTGAGGGGGAATTCTACCTGCAGAGACGTGGGACCGCTATGGGAGCAAAACATATTTATGGGTTGGTGGGAGCGGTGCCGCGTCTATGCGGCCGGTAACCCCTTCAGACCGAAAATCAGATTGTATATCCGCTACATAGATGACCTTCTATCTATATGGAGGGGAAACATGGAACAAGCATGTGAATTTGTGGATTACTTGGGACAAAACGAAGTGAACCTAAAATTCACATTTGAGTATAACAAAGATCAGGTACATTATCTGGACCTTGAGCTGAGGGGCTGCTCTCTGGGTAAGGTTTCCTCACAAGTGTATAGGAAGCCTATCTCAGGGAATAGCCTATTACACGCAAGGAGTTGCCATCCCAAACACATGCCGTATTCTGTGGCAAAGGGCCAATTTGTGCGTATTAAACGCAACTGTACTTTACCCCAAACCTATGCCACTCATGCAGATGATTTGGAAAAACACCTGCAACAAAGAGGATACAGCAAAAAAATCATCAAGAGAGCCAGAAATGAAGTAAATAATATGCCACGGGAAACCCTTTTAAGGGATAAACCCACTCCAAAAAAGAGTACAGACAATACATTAACCTTCGTGACAGATTACACAGCCCAGTACACACAGATTTGTGGTATTATCCGCAACCACTTTAAACTACTGGTGGCTGATGATGCTCTCACAGAAACGGTTAAAAGAGGGTGTAGGTTTTCCTATAGGAGGAATAAGTCTATAGGTAACCTCGTATCCCCTTCTCAACTAAAAAGATCTAGACCTGAAATGGGAGCTGCTTCCTCCTGGCTAAGCCATAGAGGAACATACAGGTGCGGATATTCACAATGCAAGGCATGTGAGCACGTACAGGTTGGTACCTCTTTCACTTCAGCAGTGACTGGGGAAACCTTTGATATCTGCTCTTGTGTCAACTGCAGATCTACGTATTGCATCTATCTTCTGTGGTGCACATTGTGCAATTTGCAATATGTAGGATTGACCACTAGGGATGTCCGCTCCAGAATACGCGAACATTTGTCCACGATTAGGGTAGGTAAGAGTAGCACTACATTGGTAACCCACTTTGTACAAAAGCATGATAAAGATTGTCATTCCCTTAAATGGATGATTATTGAAAAGGTACAACACCAGAAGAGAGGAGGTAACCGTTTTGACGTCCTGTCAAGACAAGAGATGTATTGGATATTTAGGCTCCAAACTAAGAGACCTTGGGGACTAAATTCAGAATACGATTTCATTAATTATTGGAAGTGAGGGACTAATTTAGTTCCACATTTTACCCATGGGCCTTTAACTCACCCACAGTCATGAAAATGACATTGTATTCTGGTTATTCTCTGTAAACATACATTAATCTAGCCTGTAGGGACCTATTAAACAGGTATTAGCTCTACCTGACTATATATTTAACTAATTTCATGTAGTTCTTATACTGTCCTCTAGTCATAGGCTCATTATTAATATTAAGTCAACACTAGTACATAGGGACCTAGGTAATAGATATCGGTCTAATTAACCAGTGTAACTAACTAATTACATATAACTTTTTACACTGTCTTCTTGTCATAGGCTCATCTCTATATATATATTGAAGATAACCACTTTCACTCTGGAGCTCTAGTTTATAGGTCTCAGGGTGTTTCGAGGTTAATTTATGTGTATTTATTTGTGATTGTCCATTTTGGATAGATATATTGTCCTCTAGTCATAGGCTCATTTACACTTACCATTGGGCTCGTCTGGGGTTACTCCCCCCTATAAGATATAATATAGAACTGTGTAGGATTACTATCTATCCAGATGGTCAATAGTACTTTTACTCTAATATAGGGTTATGAGTATATGACCAGCGCCTCTAGTCATGGGCTCACTATAACTTTTTGTCACTTTTTACTATCTCAGGCTGAATATGGTAATATATCTTTTACCTACTAATGTGTATAATGGAACTGAAGAATTATATATCAGTATCTCTTTTTAGACCAATTAATTTCAATCTGGCTATAACCTTGAACTATGTACTGTTACATGTATTCCTTATGAGCATTTATAGTTGAGCCAGTCCTGTGACAACATTATGTCTGTTATTGTATATATGTTATTAAATATCTCTCACCCCCATTTGGCCATTTAATGAAATTACTTAGGTATCTAACTATAAACTATGTAAAACTAAAACACAAAGGTGCTTTAAATGCTTGAGGCGCTGTACCTTTAAATTTCAATTAGATGGCCAACCAATAGAATTAGAACACTGGGTACTTAAATCAGTGTATTCTTAGTGGTTTTATGGACTATGAGTACGGCTCTCCTAGCCGAAACGCGTTAGTCTGTTTTGCTTGGGGGTCCCCCCACATTTCTCTTTTTGTAATATTATATTTTTAATGGAATACTAATAAAATACGATTTTTACTTAATTTTGGTGCCTGGCATGCTTTTCTGCTTTTTTTTCGACAAGGTGAATGTATCCAGGATTCTGTCCTTTCTCCAGGAGGGTTTGGAGAAGGGTCTTGCCACTCGTTCCTTAAAGGGACAGATTTCAACATTATCAGTCTTGTTGCACAGGAGACTCACTGAGCTTCCTGACATTCACTCTTTCGTTCAGACTCTGTATAGAAGCAGGCCTGTCTTTAGGCAGCCTGCTCCCCCATGGAGCTTAAACTTGGTCTTTAAGGTATTGCAGAGTGTTCAGTTTGAGCCTATGCATTCCATTGACATTAAGATTCTGTCTTGGAAGGTTCTCTTCCTGTTGGCTATTGCATCGGCACGCAGAGTATCTGAGCTCGCCGCCTTGCAATTTGAGCCTCCTTACCTGGTTTTTACCTGGTTTTTCATGCGGATAAGGCTGTTCTTTGCACCTGTTTGGGGTTTCTTCCCAAGTGGTGTCTAACCGTAACTGTCATATCTGACGCTGTTTCTCCTTTTAAAAACCACTTATTGCTGCTTTGTATACCTTTAACTGGTTGTCACGCCCCTAACTACCACCATAAAGTCTGCATAACACCTCTCATCTTTGCTTGGTAATTCTTTTATTACAGGAAGTATCCAGCCCGTGTTCTCTCACTTTGAGCATACTGGATCCTACTTCTCTCTAAAACCAGCTGATCACAGTGCTTCAGCGTTCTGAGCCGTTAGTGGTGATGTCACACGCCATTTCCAAATCCCTGCTCAGCTTGCTTCAGCAGCTGGAGCTGCTGCGAGTCAATCCTGTACACCAGACATACTCCTCTCTCATCTTTACCTGCCTTAAGTTGAAGTAAGTTCCTATCCTTTGCTATTGTACTACACTTTATGCATCCGTTTTACAACAGTGTCTCATTGGTTCTAACCTTTATGGTTATAAGGCTACAGTCTCCTATGCCACTATAGATTAACCTAGCAGAAAGCATCCACAGTCTATTTCACCTAAGCATTTATGAACGAATAGAGGATCCCAGGTTCCCAGTGAGTTTTCTTACTTCCTGCTCCTCTTTTATCAGGGAAACTAGCATAGAATATACATAAGCAACTTAACTGGACATATATAGTTTTACAATCTGCAGCTGAGGTCCATTCTCTCAAGTTTACGTACTCCTCTCTCCTAGGGGGTCTGATCCTGACAGTAACATCAATCAGGAAATAATTGTTCCTTCTTTGTGTCCTAACCCTTTGTCTTCTAAGGAGAGGTTACTTCATAATCTGGATGTGGTTTGTGCCTTGAACTTCTATCTTCAGGCTACAAAGGATTTTAGACAGTCTACATCTCTTTTTGTGGTGTATTCCGGGAAGCGCAAGGGGCAGAGGGCCTCTTTGACGACTTTGTCTTTTTGCTTGGCCTATGAGACAGGCTCATTCAACTAGAGCTGTGGCTTCGTCTTGGACCTTGAAGAATGAGGCCTCTATGGAGCAGATTTGTAAGGCGCCTACCTGGTCCTCCTTACACACTTTTACAAAGTTTTACAAATTTGACATTTTTACTTATGCGGAAGCTGTTTTTGGGAGAAAGGTGTTACAGGCTGTGGGGCCCTCCGATTAGGGTCCGCCTTTTTACCCTCCCGGTTTCATTCAGTGTCCTCTAAAGCTTGGGTATATGTTTCCCAAAAGTAATGAATGAAGCGTGGACTCTCCTCCCCTTTAGATGGAAAACAAATTGTGCTTACCTGATAATTTTATTTCCATCGTGGGGAGGAGAGTCCACGTCTCCTGCCCGTAACTCCGGTGGGCAGAGCTAAATTTAATTTATCTTCTGACACCATTATACCCTGATATTTCTCCTACTGTTCCTTGTTCCCTCTGCAGAATAACTGGGGGATGTGGGGATTGGGGGAGGTGTTTGGGCCTTTGGCTGGGGTGTCTGCCTCCTCCTGGTGGCCAGGTTCTTTATTCCCAAAAGTAATGAATATATACCTAAATATACATATTTAGGCGTGCATGTATATATCTCTGTTAAAGCAGACCTTCATTTTTATCAGAGAGTATTATTTTGAGTGTGACTAATTTTAAATGTAATTTTGATGTGTTTTGTGCAACTTTGTAGTTGAGCATAACAGTTAACCAGAGTTCTAAAGTCACTTTAATCCAACGTGCGTTAACTTCAATTGCTCTCAAGCGAACGCACATACTTTCAACTCGTAATACGTGCTCTTTTTCCAACGTAAACAAAGAGCCGCAATATATGACCTTATCACTCGCACGCAACAGCTTGCGCACATCTTCTAATCTAGCCCTTAGTTAGGTGCTTTGTGCAGTAGATTTTTATAAAAAAAAAAAAGCATTCCACCTCCTTCTAAAAATTATATGATTTTGTAAAGTTGTTTTCTGGCTTTCACTCATTCTTTGTTAAGTATTCAAAGCTAAAGTGCTTAGAAAAAAAACAAGTACTACACGATTATTGTCATTAATTTGCATACCATAGCCTAGAATGTCTGCGTAAGCACATTAATAATTGTAGTAAAGAAAAGCAAATTTCTGGTATTGTATGAGCCATTTAAATACATTTTCCCTTTTATACTATATCATGTAAGGAATTTTCTCCTTAACAACCTCTTTAAATGCTAATGTAAAGCTTCTCTACAATTGGAACTCCAAGTTGCATAAAGTGAGCATTCCTCACTATTTCATATCATGGTCGAACAATTTAGAATTATATAGCACACGCTCTTTAAAATTGAAAAGGCTTTATCAAATGTTCTTTGTTCCGTAATTGTGACTTGGAAGCTTTAGATTCAAGAGCTATTTTCTTTAAATATATATATACTAGGGGGGTAGATTTCATGTATTTATTGGGAGGGGTTCAAAATATATTTTCTTAATAATTTTAAGATAGTTAAATGGATACTTAATCCAAAAATGTTCTTTAATAATTCAGATAGAGCATGCAATTTTAATCAACTTTCTAATTTACTCCTATTATCAATTTTTCTTTGTTCTCTTGCTATCTTTATTTAAAAAGCAGGAATGTAAACCTTAGGAGACGGACCATTTTTGGTTCAGAACCTGGGTTACGCTTGCTTATTGGTTGGCTGAATGTAGTAACCAATATGCGAGCGCTATTCAGTTTGCTGAACCTAAAATGAGCCGTCTCCTAAGCTGTACATACCTACTTTTTAAATAAAGATATCAAGAGAATGAAGAAAAATTGATAATAGGAGTAAATTAGAAATTTGCTTAAAATTGCATGCTCTTTCTGAATAATGAAAGAAAACATTTGATTTTAGTATCCCTTTAAATAGTGTTACAAAAAACTTTCCCACATACATGTTAAATATTATCAATACAAATATAATTGCTATATATATATTTCTACATTTTTGTACCTGTAGTCAAATTTGCCTTTGAAATATTTCCTTTATTTTTATACTTTTTTATAAATAGAGGGAACATCACTAAGGAATGTTCAGTCACTATTTGATGAATGTACTGAATCTACTAAAAATGACTTACTTTAATCCTTACTCGGTTTGAATTTTTAAGGAGGAGCTTAAATTCCAGTGTGTATTTAATGCTGTTGTGTGTAAGGACAATTCTTGAATATATCAAAGTATTAGAAATGTAATATATGTTGCTATATTTTGAAAGTAGCCAATAAACGATATGTTTGATTTTGCTTTTGCTTTGTATATTCTTAATAAACTTTGGAAACACTTTTGTTTTTTGCTTTTGTGGTTTGTATTTCAAGTACATGATATGGTAACTTATAATTTGTGTAATAAATACAGTGATCCATTTTCCTAGTCCTTATATAACTGCATGTAATAGACACTACTATAAAAAAGAATATGCAGAGATACTGATCTAAAATCCAGTATAAAACCTTTTAAAAACAAACTTACGTAGAAATTCCCAGTTTAGCTCTGTTAATAAGGTTTGGCTGGGACACCAAATGAAAGGGGCTGGCAAAACAATAAGAAGACCCCTCTCCCCTCCTCCCCTTCCCTACATATGAAAAGACAGATCAAATAAACAGAACACAGGAAGAGTCTGTAAACACATGTATAGATCTGACACTGTGCGGCTTGGTTAGGAGTCTGAAAATCAGCATAATGTTATTAAAAAATAAGCAAAACTGTACATTGTTACAGAAATAGTACCATATGGGCTGTATAAATGGATCATCTACAACAAATTTATGCAAAGAAAAATAAGGGCCTCGATCCGATATACAGCATCGCCCGCAAAAGCCGGCGACGCAAAAATTTGCGCGGGTTTGGTATCCTATATACGGTGTAACCTAGAAGTTACGCTCTTATATTTCTGCCTTCGCCCGTAGTTTTTTGGGCCATAGGCAGGTATACCAAACCCGCACAGTTTGGTATCCAATATACAGCGTAAGGACTTACGTGGCGAAAATGGAGAAATCTTACTCCATTTTCACCTTGCCGCAAAATGCAGCTGTAGTAAGCCTTACGCTGTCTATTGGAGCCCCGTAACTCCCTAAACTACCTGCCATGCACAATGTCTATCTACCTGTCAACCGCGATCCCCCGCCGCAATCCCTAATAAAGTATTTAACCCCTAAACCACCGCTCCCGGACCCCGCCGCCACCTACATTAAAAGTATAACCCCCTAATGTGATCCCCCTACACCGTCGCCAGCTACATTACATACCCCCTAATGTGAGCTCCTACCCCGTCGCCAGCTATATTAAACTACCCCCTAATGTGAGCCCCTTAAACCGCCGCCAGCTACATTAAACTACCCCCTAATGTGAGCTCCTACCCTGCCGCCAGCTATATTAAATGTATTAACCCCTAATCTAATCCCCCTACACCGCCGCCAGCTATATTAAATTAATTAACCCGTAATCTAATCCCCCTACACCGCCGCCAGCTATATTAAATTAATTAACCCCTAATCTAATACCCCTACACCGCCGCCAGCTATATTAAATTAATTAAACCCTAATCTAATACCCCTACACCGCCGCCAGCTATAATAAATACATTAACCCCTAATCTAATCCCCCTACACCGCCGCCAGCTATATTAAATACATTAACCCCTAATCTAATCCCCCTAAAGTAATCACCTCTATTACCAGCCCTTAAAAGGGCCTTTTGCGTGACATTGCCCCAAAGTAACCGCTCTATTGCCAGCCCTTAAAAGGGCTTTTTGCGGGGCATGCCCCAAAGAAATCAGCTCTTTTACCAGCCCTTTAAACGGCTTTTGGCGGGACATTGTCACAAAGTAATCAGCTCTTTTGCATCTAATCTAAATCCCCCTACACCGCCGCCACCTATAATAAATGTTTTACCCCCTAATCTAATCCCCCTACACCGCCGCAACCTATATTAAATAGATTAACCCCTAATCTAATCCCCCTACACCGCCGCCAGCTATATTAACTATATGAACCCTAATTATATTAGGGTTAATCTAGTTAATATAGTTAATATAGTTATTATATATAGTTATTATATATAGTATTAAATAGTTAATAACTATTTAATAGTTACCTAGTTAAAATAATTACCAATTTACCTGTAAAATAAATCCTAACCTAAGTTACAAATACACCTACGCTATCAATAAATTAAATAAACTACAATTAAATACACTAAAATAAATTACAAAAAAAAACCCACTAAATTACAAAAATAAAAAAAAGATTACAAGAATTTTAAGCTAATTACACCTATTCTAAGCCCCCTAATAAAATAACAAAGCCCCCTAAAATAAAAAAATTTCCCTACCCTAATCTAAATTACAAAAGTTAACAGCTCTATTACGAGCCCTTAAAAGGGCCTTTTGTGGGGCATGCCCCAAAGAAATCAGCTCTTTTGCCTGTAAAAAAACAACACCCCCCCATTACAACCCACCACCCACATACCCCTATTCTAACCCACCCAATCAACCCTTAAATAAACCTAAGTCTAACCCCCAAGTGCTCCTTACCTGTCCTGGAGACCGGCGGAGAAGGTCCTGTTCCAGGCGGAGATGTCTTCTTCCAGGCGGCGACCTCTTCTTCTTCCAGGATCCAGCTGGCGCGGAGCGGAGCAGTTGAAGACCGATAACCGCGGAGCTGAAGACCGTCCATCTGGAACTGAAGACCGGCGATGCTGGAACTGAAGATCGGCGACGCTGGAACTGAAGACCTCTGGAACTGAAGACCGGAGCCGGAACGTGGAGGATCCTCTTCGTACGATCGCCGCCGTACACTGAATAGGAATTCAAGGTACGCAATTAAAAATGGCGTCCCTTGAATTCCTATTGGCTGATTTGAGCCTTCAAATTCAAATCAGCCAATCGGATGCGAGCTACTTTAATTCTAGTGGCTGATTTGAATAGCCAATAGAATAAGAGCTACTGTAATTCTATTGGCTGATTAGAATAGCCAATAGAATTACAGTTGCTCTTATTCTATTGGCTATTTAAATCAGCCAATAGCATTAAAGTAGCTCGCATCCGATTGGCTGATTTGAATTTGAAGGCTCAAATCAGCCAATAGGAATTCAAGGGACGCCATTTTTAATCGCGTACCTTGAATTCCTATTCAGTGTACGGCGGCGATCGAATGAAGAGGGTCCTCCACGTTCCGGCTCCGGTCTTCAGTTCCAGAGGTCTTCGGGTTCCAGCGTCACCAATCTTCAGTTCCAGAATCGCCGGTCTTCAGTTCCAGATGGACAGTCTTCAGCTCCGCGGTCATCGGTCTTCAACTCCTCCGCTCCGCGCCGGCTGGATCCTGGAAGAAGAGGTCACCGCCTAGAAGAAGACATCTCCGCATGGAACAGGACCTTCTCCGCCGGTCTTCAGGACAGGTAAGGAGCACTTGGGGGTTAGACTTAGGTTTTTTAAGGGGGGATTGGGTGGGTTAGAATAGGGGTATGTGGGTGGTGGGTTGTAATGGGGGGGTTGTTTTTTTTTACAGGCAAAAGAGCTGATTTCTTTGGGGCATGCCCCACAAAAGGCCCTTTTAAGGGCTGGTAATAGAGCTGTTAACTTTTGTAATTTAGATTAGGGTAGGGAAATTTTTTTATTTTGGGGGGCTTTGTTATTTTATTAGGGGGCTTAGAATAGGTGTAATTAGCTTAAAATTCTTGTAATATTTTTTTATTTTTTGTAATTTAGTGTTTGTTTTTTTTTGTAATTTAGTTTACTGTATTTAATTATAGTTTAGTTTAGATATTTGTAGTTTATTTAATTTATTGATAGTGTAGGTGTATTTGTAACTTAGGTTAGGATTTATTTTACAGGTAAATTGGTAATTATTTTAACTAGGTAGCTATTAAATAGTTATTAACTATTTAATAGCTATTGTACCTAGTTAAAATAAAGATAAAACCCTAAAATAGCTACAATGTAATTATTAATTACATTGTAGCTATATTAGGGTTTATTTTATAGGTAAGTATTTAGATTTAAATAGGAATATTTTAATTAATAATATTAATATTAATTAGATTTATTTTAATAAGAATTTAGTTAGGGATGTTAGAGTTAGATAGGGTTATTATACTTAATATATGTATAATATAATAACGATATTAACTATATTAACCCTAATATAATTAGGGTTAATATAGTTAATATAGCTGGCGGCGATGTAGGGGGATTAGATTAGGGGTTAATCTATATAATATAGGTGGTGGCGGGGGGGGCGGAGCCTACAGCTGTTGCGGAAAGACGTGTATATGCAGAGCTCCTGACTCCAACTACGATTTAACTATAATATTTCCTCCCAAAAATATAATTTTTGTGTCTAACACCGTATGTAAGGTGCCCTGATGTTTGCCAGGTGGAGTTGGTGAGACATTATTATATAGACGGACCTTCCTATGCTCTTCAGCTAGACTGCATAGAAGCTGACTGCGTGGCAAGCAGGCCTGCACTGTGACTCAGTTAATCTGTACTGTCAAGGCTGCCGCACTTATGACCCCCCCCGGGATCCTATTGATTCTGGGTTAATAGCAGCATATTATTGTTGCCCTCACCCTATCCTTTCCTTAACCTTACCTCTAAACATTACCTCAGCACTTTAAACTAAGAGCCTGAGAACGGAACTAGTGTCAGCAATGGCGGCGATGGAGATAGTTTTACAGGAACTCAGCGCACTCCTTGATTCTCACCAGGCAGCCTTCACAGAAATGCTGCATGAAGCCTATAACTCAGTTCGGAAAGTTATACATAATGGGTGCAACGCATTGGATAAGACACTTCGTATCAGTGATGACTGCTTGGAGCCCCGCCACTCGCCATCTTTGGCCCCCCACTACTGTGCTGTGAAAGTGAACCAGCAGGTCTCCCAGATTGCGGACATACTTTGGACTCCCCATAATCAGCCAGAACAGTCCAGTGATAGACCAGAACGAGCGACCTGGATTGTGGAGGGTAAGCACAATCTCAAAGTTTTGCACCCGACCGAGGCCATAGTATACAGACAGGTCTTACAACATGTAGCACATACTGGCATGATCGGAGCTGAATTGACACTGCCTTCCGAGTTCCTGATGCCTCAGGGAAGCTGGGGCCCTACTAGCAACGGACAATCTCTGACGATCAGCCCACAGATTAAATGTTCCATCTACTCTACAGAGGGTGAGATGCTTACCGACAACGACAGTTCTGACCAGAAGGGAATGGGACGTTCACAGCATGTTGTCTCCCCTCTCAGCCGTGGAAACCGGGCTGGCTCATGCGGCAACGTGAAAGACTATAAGACTGGCGTGGGCTAAACCGGGTGATGTTATTGCTGCTTAAATGCGGGGTATATGATTACTCATTTCTTTATAACTGGGTTTGAACAACTATGTCCCAATGCTTTGTTTAAGCCCCAACGGTTGTATTCTCTTATCTTGCTAAGTTTTACTGTATTGGCTTATGTTGCATGTGTTCTGCTGATACTATGATGTTTGTGTACCTTAAGTCTAACAGTTACTGTATGTGCTTCCACAGGGGTAAATTATTTATCTAATAGCAGCTGTTCTCTTAACATTGCCTTGCCATAATCCTTGTTTTAGTTTACTAGCCTCCTTGCCAATAATCAAGTTCAGAACAAACTATTTCCTACAGATTATTAGTGCAGCATTGATCTAGGCAAGGGTGCCATCATTCTCTTGATCCACTAGCATTACATTATTGTTAGCCATTTTATAGGGATTGTCCAGTGAATCTTATATGTTGGTATTTTTATTATTCTTGTCAATTGATTGTGTATTCCTAATTACCACTACCATTACATAATCGTTAGTTAAGTTTAAGTTATAATCTTTCTCCTGGACGCCTCCACAACAGCAACGCCTGCTGCATATTATACCACAGTTATGTACCCTTAAGAATCCCTTATCCTTTATAGCAAACGATTCCTTCTGTCGTTAACCGAATTAACTCTTTGATAGGAATAGCCAGGACATCTCCCTGACCCATGCTCCCCTACACTTATTTTGCTATGTTACTTATCTTATCCATGCCCATATGTCTTGTACACCTATAGTTCCTTCTTATGAGGCTAATTGATTACATTTCCATAGTCATTAAATGTGCTTACAGTTTGCTATTCCCCAAACCAACTGCTTGCAATTGAGGTCCAAAAGTGGCCCATTCAGTTATTTTCTTTGTATCCCCTAACTGTTCCCTACTAAGTTTTTAACTATATACAGGAGGTCCAAGAGAGGCCTCTATTTATCATGGAGGGAAGCCATTGTTTATGATTGCATACTATATTTTAAGGGGATTCTCCTTAAATCAAAAATCTGAGGTTATCTTATATTGGTATATTTGAGTGATTATCTGTTTGAACATTGTGAAATTTAATAGGCCAACCGTGTAGTGATTACTCTATGTTTTCAAAACCAAGTCTTTATTTACCTGTACCATGTATTTTTTTTGTTTTCACTTTAACACCTCAATAAAAATATTTAAAAAAAAAAAATAAAAAAAAAATATATAGGTGGCGGCGGTGTAGGGGGATTAGATTAGGGGTAATCTATTTAATATAGGTGGCGGCGGTGTAGGGGGATTAGATTAGGGGGTAATACATTTATTATAGGTGGCGGTGGTGTAGGGGGATTTACATTAGATGCAAAAGAGCTGATTTCTTTGTGACAATGCCCCGCAAAAAGCCCTTTTAAGGGCTGGTAAAAGAGCTGATTTCTTTGGGGCATGCCCCGCAAAAAGCCCTTTTAAGGGCTGGCAATAGAGCTGTTACTTTGGGGCAATGTCACGCAAAATATAGCTGGAGGCGGTGTAGGGGGATTAAATTAGGGGTTAATTAATTTAATATAGCTGGCGGCGGTGTAGGGGGATTAAATTAGGGGTTAATAATTTTAATATAGCTGGCGGCGGTGTAGGAGCTCACATTAGGGGGTAGGTAATATAGATGGTGGCGGTGTAAGGGGCTCACATTAGGGGGTAGGTAATATAGATGGCGGGGGTGTAAGGGGCTCACATTAGGGGGTAGGTAATATAGATGGCGGCGGTGTAAGGGGCTCACATTAGGGGGTAGGTAATATAGATGGCGGCAGTGTAAGGGGCTCACATTAGGGGGTAGGTAATATAGATGGCGGCGGTGTAAGGGACTCACATTAGGGGGTAGGTAATATAGATGGCGGCGGTGTAAGGGGCTCACATTAGGGGTAGGTAATATAGATGGCGGCGGTGTAGGAGCTCACATTAGGGGGTAATATAGATAAAATAGATAGCGGCGGTCCAGGGGGCTCACATTAGGGGGTAATATAGATAATGTAGGTGGCGGCGGGGTCTGGGAGCGGCGGTTTTGGGGTTAATAACTTTATTAGTTGCGGCGGGGTCCGGGAGCGGCAGTTTAGGGGTTAATACATTTATTAATACATTTATTATTAGGAGAGTGAGGGGGGATAGCGGATAGAGGGTTAGACGTGTCGGGCTATGTTTAGGAGGCGTGTTAGACAGTACGGGTGATTTAATAACTTAGTCAGGTTTTTTTATGCGGCGGCGGTTTCTAAAGTGCCGTAAGTCACTGGCGACTCCAGAAATTTGTACTTACGCAGATTTTTGGACATCGCTGGTTTGTGAGACTTTCGGCACTTTAGCCTCTGACGGCGCCATATATGGGATAGCTCGAGTTGCGAGCTGAAACTACGGGCGGCGCAGGTTTCCACGCTTGCGCCGAAACCTGCGCCGTATATCGGATCGCGCCGCTCATTTACAATGTCCCTTTTAATGTAGTTTACAGTGTTTATTGAGCATACACACCAGTTAAAATCACTTACTTAAAGGGACATGCAACTCATATTGGGGTTTTTTTTTTCTTTTTTGCATGATTCAGATAGAGCATGTAATTTAAAACAACTTTCTACTTGACTTCTTTTATCAAATTTTCTTGGTATCTTGTTGAAAAGCATGGGCTTAAGCTCAGGAGTGTACACGTCTGGAGCACTTTATGGCAGGAATTTTGCAAGAATGTTAGCACTATTTCCTTCTATCTGGTGCTTAGACACTTACCTAGGTACCTGTTCAACAAAGAATAGCATGGGAACAAAGCAAATTTGATAGTAGAATTAAATTGGAAACATATTTAAAATTGTATGCTTTGTCTGAATCATTTTTTTGGTCCTGTTAAAACACAATCAGTGTGTGCACATAGAATACAGACTATAACTTCCCAGTGTCCTTTGCTCTAACTGCTGGTCATGACTCTTACATATACATACCAATATAAATGTATTATGAATGAGAAGGGCAGTCAGATCACCTAATCTCTTCAACAAAAAATGAAACTTGCAATCCTTTTAGTTTAAATGGGAAGAACCTATCTTAATCCATTTAAAGGTGAATGTATAATGCTTTCTAAGCATATACAAGCTTTTTCCTTTTTTAAATAAGACACCAACTTTATTGAATTGTTCAAAAATATACATATGGTTTAAGATGATAATGTATTTATTATACATTGGGGAAACAAATTAAATGGGCAGTAAACGTACAGAATAATGTTATATAATTCTGCACATAGTGCCGTATTATATAACATTATTTTAGCAGTAACTTAATTCATTACAAGTATTGCCCTTTTTTTTAGTCTAAAGTTGGACTCCGCTCCAGGATCTACTGAGCGGGTCTTGGATTTTCAAAGCGCTTTTCACAGGCATGCTGGCTAGTTACAGTACGCCCGATCGCGCTATTGGTCTGAATGTAGCTCGCTACCAGACCAGAGCGGGAGCGAGCTACATTCAGTCCAATGGTGCGATCGGGCATGCTGTGACTAGCCAGCACGCCTGCGATTAGCGCTTTGAAAATCCAAGACCTGCGCAATAGATCCTGGAGCGGAGTCAAACTTTAGACTTACAAAAACGGGCAATACTTGTCATTTATGAAGTTACTGCTAAAGTAATGTTATATAATCTGCACTATGTGCAGAATTATATAACATTATTCTGTGCGTTTACTGTCCATTTAAATATGGAAACAGATATCAAAAGTGATTTTGCTATAACGTATAAAATATGGTTAAAGGGACCGTATACACCAATTTTCACATAACTGCATGTAATAGACACTACTATAAAGAATAATATGCACATCCATTTTAAAACCTTTTTAAACTTAGAAGCTCCCAGTTTAGCACTGTTGATGAGGCTAGTCTGGGACACCCACTGAAAGGGGCTGGGAAAACAAGAAGAGCAGACATTCCCTCCCTCCCCTGCATATGAAAAGACATATAACATAAACAGGAGTCTGTAAACGCGTGTATACATCTGACACTGTGGGGCTTGGTTAGGAGTCTGAAAATCAGCACAATGTTCTGAAAAAAATAAGCAAAACTATACATTTTTATAAAAACACTACCAGATGGGCTATGTAAATGGGTCATCTACAAAACATTTATGAAAAGAAAAATCTTGTGTACAATGTCCCTTTAAAACGTTTTCTGCAAAATGAAAGCCATGTCACAGTAGGAGAGTTATGTGGAAGGTAACGCAAAATATATAAATGATTGCTCAACAACTTCTGAAAGGTGAATTATAGTGTTAAATTGCTACAGTTTGTGAATAGGGATGAGCAATCATTCGGAAATATTAATTCAAAGTGGATTTTAGTTGTTAAAAAAGGAAAGGCAGCATAAACACAGACACCTTGCTTATCAAAACTCACCCACATAGACAGAAATCACAAAATCTTTGAGGGTTTTTTTCTTATGTGGTTAAAAGCAGATTCTACTCTCAGTACACCTGCTGCATTGTAGACCCACTTATTTTGCAAAAGGTCATATAATAGAATATACAACAGAAAGCCATTCATCATGTATGACAGGGTATTTGTAACTACAAAGTATGTATTCATATTTTACTTCAACATTTTAAAATTATATTTTTGTACTCTGGATAAAATCTCACTAAGCTTTTATATCACTGTTCCCTCTTAAAAAAAGCTTGTTTCTCACGTTAGCTAAGCTGGCTTTAAAGGGACAGTGTACTCTAATATTTTTCTATCCTTTAATCTGTTCCCAATGATCCATTTTACCTCTTGGAGTGTATTAAATAGTTTAGAAATAGTCAATTCACCTTTATTTTTTATTTGAAATAGCTGGTTTTGGCTTTTGTATCCCCACCTATGCTGAACATTTCTAAAGTTCTGGTTACATAAAAACATGTAAACAAAAAGGTTTAGATAAAATAATGGTCACAGTGGGGGGCTGTGATAAAGAGGTACTAAAATGTTCATTTCCCTTTGTTCTATCTAAATATTGGCCAAAACAGTGATAAAGAATATGAGGACTTGTATAAATAATCAGGCAAGATAATGAGGTATTCTCTCCCTACAAGATCAACCCATTGGGGCTGATTTATCAAATGTCGGGCAGTCATGTTACTCGCTGTAACAAATCATGTCCGCCCGAAATTGCTAAATGCCGACAGCATACGCTGTCTGCATTTATCATTGCACAAGCATTTCATAAGAAATGCTTGTGCATTGCTGCCCCCTGCACATTTGCGGCCAATAGGCCACTAGCAGGGGGTGTCAATCATCCTGATCGTATCTGATCAGGGTGAATGCAGTCCGCCACCTCAGAGGTGGCGGACGAGTTAAGGAGCAACGGTCTTCTTAAGACCTTAAATCCTGTTTCCAGCGAGCCAGAAGGCTCTTGCAGAATAAGCAGCACCCGCTGCTTGATAACATAATTTATGTAAGAACTTACATGATAAATGCATTTATTTTATAGTGGCAAGAGTCCATGAGCTAGTGACGTATGGGATATACATTCCTACCAAGAGGGGGCAAAGTTTCCCAAACCTAAAAATGCCTATAAATACACCTCCCACCTCATTCACATCTCAGTGTATTGTATAGCCAAGTAGTGAGGTGTAAAAAAAGGAGTAAAAAGCATACAAAAAGAGGAACTGGAAAAAATAATGTGCTTTATACAAAAATCATAACCCAGATAAAATAGGGTGTCTCATGGACTCTTGCCACTATGAAAGAAATGAATTTATCAGGTAAGTTCTTACATAAATTGTTTTCTTTCATGTAAGTGGCAAGAGTCCATGAGCTAGTGACTTATGGGATATAATACCCAAGATGTGGAAGTTCACGAGTCACTAGAGAGGGAGGTGTCACGAATACCCTATGATTGAGATGCCAAGGGGTCAATTCTCTTTAGCCTGTGAGCTAAAAAACATTTATTTTTTCAAGAAGAACTGTGTCCTGTGTTTATGTTGTTTGGTTTTTGTGATAAAACGAGACCCCATTATAAATTGTTTCAGAGTTCCACTTAAATAAATAAATATTATCATATAGGCATTGGTGCATTCAGGCAGTAAAAGTGTCGGTTTTAGAGACACAGAACAGGGCCTCTTCACAGAAACTGATAAGGTCAATAAAGGGACATGGGTGTAATGTAGATATGTGTTTAAAACATGTTATGACATTAGATTAAGGTAAATATGACAACCATGTCATATTTGGTATCAAATTGATTCTCACAATGTAAATAAGATATAGTCTTTCTGTCTATATGAAAATGGATGTATCTAGCAGAAATTATAATGTGTTCTATAATTTCAGACAAAGACTTAGAGTTAATTGACGGTCATAAAAGATAAGGGGCTTCTCAGCCCCTGCAAAGAGGGTTAGGCAAGCAACCTGATCTCCTGAAAATTGTATAAAGTTTTGTGTTGTAAAATTGTCATTCTTACAAGGGAAGCTGTTACAAAAAACGGAGTAAGGGCCCATTGCTTCATGCCACCTCCCTGGCACACAGATTCCAAAGACTAGTACAGTATGAGGTTTCTATTTTCTTCTTTTTATTTTGAAAAACCGGAATACGAGGACGTAGAATCCGTCATTTTGAAAAAAGGCATTGTATCCCTATAATTCCTATATCGCTGCATCCTAAGGTAATGTGACAGAGCATGTCTCCTCCAGATTAAATTAGGTGCTTCTTATATGCAATGTATCATAAGATAAATCTATATGTGCTGTTCTAACCCCTCTAGTAAAACTGCACATATTAGTATAGATCGTATTACAGAGAAAACAAACCACCTATTGTGTGATTTGTGTATAGTGCTTATAGGAAGTGGTGTATTTCAAAGTCCTTATTGAGTTCGTTGGGTATGAAGCTGTCCATAATATGGATCCACCTCATCTCCAATCATCCCAAAGAATTTTGTATGTCACCTCCTTTCCAACCTTGCTCCACCTTCCTAATACCTAAGAACTCCAAGTCGTTCACTTTCCTATTGTGTTTCTTATCGAAATGTGCGGACACTGTATGATTCTGATACCCTTTTTCAATATTGTATATGTGTTCGTTCAATCTAGTTTTCAATAATCTAGAGGTGCGACCTATATAGATCAGGTCACAAGAACAGAGTAACATGTAACTAACATTCTTGCTGTTACAAGTAATAAGCTGAACTATATCGTAACTTTTTTTTATAATCTGCTGAGTAGAATTTGTTGCATATCTTGGGCGCTTTTTTCATGCGTTTGCATGCATTGCAAAATTGGCATCTTCTGATCCCCATTTGTGATGGAAGAAGCCAATTTTTTGTAGATTTTGTATCATCTACCCATTTTATGCCATTAGAAAGTTGTAACTTCAGATTGGGAACTTTTTTGAACATAACATTAGGGCCATCACCCATGATCCTATGTTCAAAAAAGTTCCCAATCTGAAGTTACAACTTTCTAATGGCATAAAAGGGGTAGATGATACAAAGGGGGGTAGTTATCAACGTGTCTACTTTACTTGCCTTCGCCGGCCCAATACGCCCGCCTAAGCTCGCCTCACATTGCCGCCGCGGACCTGCAAAATTTCACCTAAATTATCAAAAAGCTGTCAAAAAGCCGTGCATCAAGTACGGGGCGATGAGCAGCGGACTGTGAGAGTTATCACTCATCTGATCTCTCTGCTCTTCGGCTTTTTTGCTAGCCTGTCACTAAGCACCCACACTAAACTACACTGTTCTACCCCCTATACCGGAGCCCCCCGCAACTCAATAAAGTTATCAACCCCTAAACCGCAGCTCCTAGACCCCGCCGCAACTCTTATAAATGTATTACCCCAAAACCGCCGCTCCCGGACACCGCCGCCACCTACATTATACCTAGTAACCCCTATCCTGCCCCCCTATACCGCTGCCCTCTATAATAAAGTTATTAACCCCTATCCTGCCGATCCCGGACCTCGCCGCAACTAAATAAATAGTTTAACCCCTAAACCGCCGCTCCCGGACCCCGGCGCAACCTATATTAAACTTATTAACCCCTATCCTGCCCCCCTTACATCGTCGCCACCTATAATAAATGTATTAACCCCTATCCTGCCCCCCCTACACCGCCGCCACTGTAATAAAATTATTAACCCCTAAACCTAAGTCTAACACTAACCCTAACACCCCCCTAACTTAAATATTAATTAAATAAATCTAAATAATATTTATTTTATTAACTAAATTAATCCTATTTAAAACTAAATACTTACCTTTAAAATAAACCCTAATATAGCTGCAATATAAATAAAAATTATATTGTAGCTATTTTAGGATTTATATTTATTTTACAGGTAACTTTGTATTTATTTTAGCTAGTTAGAATAGTTATTAAATAGTTATTAACTATTTAATAACTACCTAGCTAAAAGAAATACAAAATTACCTGTAAAATAAATCCTAACCTAAGTTACAATTAAACCTAACACTACACTATCATTAAATTAATTAAATAAATTAACTACAAATAACTACAATTAAATACAATTACATAAACTAACTAAAGTACAAAAAATAAAAAAAGCTAAGTTACAAAAAATAAAAAAAATAAGTTACAAACATTTAAAAAATATTACAACAATTTTAAGCTACTTACACCTAATCTAAGCCCCCTAATAAAATAACAAAGCCCCCCAAAATAAAAAAAATGCCCTACCCTATTCTAAATTTAAAAAGTTCAAAGCTCTTTTACCTTACCAGCCCTTAAAAGGGCCTTTTGTGGGGCATGCCCCAAAGAAAACTGCTCTTTTGCCTGTAAAAGAAAAATACAACCCCCCCAACATTAAAACCCACCACCCACATACCCCTAATCTAACCCAAACCCCCCTTAAAAAAACCTAACACTACCCCCTGAAGATCATCCTACCTTGAGTTGTCTTCAGCCAGCCGACCCACCGATGGAACCGAAGAGGAGATCCGGAGCGGCAGAAGTGATCCTCCAAGGGGCGCTGAAGAAGTCTTCCATCCGATGAAGTCATCATCCGGGCGATGTCATCTTCCAAGCGGCGCTGAAGAAGTCTTCCATCCGGGCTAGGTCATCTTCCAAGCGGGGTCTTCAATCTTCTTCTTCAGGATCCATCTTCATTCCGCCAACGCGGAACATCCTTCTTCCCCGACGGACTACAGATGAATGAAGGCTCCTTTAAGGGACGTCATCCAAGATGGCGTCCCTTCAATTCCGATTGACTGATAGGATTCTATCAGCCAATCGGAATTAAGGTAGGAAAAATCTGATTGGCTGATTGAATCAGCCAATCAGATTGAGCTTGCATTCTATTGGCTGATCGGAACAGCCAATAGAATGCGAGCTCAATCTGATTGGATCAGCCAATCGGATTGAACTTCAATCTGATTGGCTGATTCAATCAGCCAATCAGATTTTTCCTACCTTAATTCCGATTGGCTGATAGAATCCTATCAGCCAATCGGAATTGAAGGGACGCCATCTTGGATGACGTCCCTTAAAGGAGCCTTCATTCGTCGGTAGTCCGTCGGGGAAGAAGGATGTTCCGCGTCGGCGGAATGAAGATGGATCCTGAAGAAGAAGATTGAAGACCCCGCTTGGAAGATGACATCGCCCGGATGGAAGATTTCTTCAGCGCCGCTTGGAAGATGACATCGCCCGGATGGAAGACTTCTTCAGCGCCGCCTGGATGATGACTTCATCGGATGGACGACTTCTTCAGCGCCCCTTGGAGGATCACTTCTGCCGCTCCGGATCTCCTCTTCGGTTCCATCGGTGGGTCGGCTGGCTGAAGACAACTCAAGGTAGGATGATCTTCAGGGGGGTAGTGTTAGGTTTTTTTAAGGGGGGTTTGGGTTAGATTAGGGGTATGTGGGTGGTGGGTTTTAATGTTGGGGGGGTTTGTATTTTTCTTTTACAGGCAAAAGAGCAGTTTTCTTTGGGGCATGCCCCGCAAAAGGCCCTTTTAAGGGCTGGTAAGGTAAAAGAGCTTTGAACTTTTTAAATTTAGAATAGGGAAGGGCATTTTTTTATTTTGAGGGGCTTTGTTATTTTATTAGGGGGCTTAGATTAGGTGTAAGTATCTTAAAATTGTTGTAATATTTTTAAATGTTTGTAACTTATTTGTTTTTATTTTTTGTACTTTAGTTAGTTTATGTAATTGTATTTAATTGTAGTTTATTTATTTATTTATTGATAGTGTAGTGTTAGCTTTAATTGTAGATAATTGTAGTTAATTTATTTAATTAATTTAATGATAGTGTAGTGTTAGGTTTAATTGTAACTTAGGTTAGGATTTATTTTACAGGTAATTTTGTATTTCTTTTAGCTAGGTAGTTATTAAATAGTTAATAACTATTTAATAACTATTCTAACTAGCTAAAATAAATACAAAGTTACCTGTAAAATAAATATAAATCCTAAAATAGCTACATTGTAATTATTAATTATATTGTAGCTATCTTAGGGTTTATTTTACAGGTAAGTATTTAGTTTAAATAGAAATAATTTATTAAAGTATAGTGTAGTGTTAGGTGTAATTGTAACTTAGGTTAGTTTTTATTTTACAGGTTAATTTCTCTTTATTTTAGCTAGGTAGCTATTAAATAGTTAATAGCTATTTAATAGCTATTGTACCTAGTTAAAATAAATTGAAATTTGCCTGTAAAATAAAAATAAATCCTAAGATAGCTACAATATAATTATTATTTATATTGTAGATATATTAGGGTTTATTTTAAAGATAAGTATTTAGTTTTAAATAGGATTAATTTAGTTAATAATAGAAATATTATTTAGATTTATTTAATTAATATTTAAGTTAGGGGGTCTTAGGGTTAGTGTTAGACTTGGGTTTAGGGGTTAATAATTTTATTACAGTGGCGGCGGTGTAGGGGGGGCAGGATAGGGGTTAATAAATTTAATATAGGTTGCGGCGGGGTCCGGGAGCAGCGGTTTAGGGTTTAAACTATTTATTTAGTTGCGGTGAGGTCCGGGATTGGCAGGATAGGGGTTAATAACTTTATTATAGAGGGGGGCGGTATAGGGGGGGCAGGATAGGGGTTAATAGGTATCATATAGGTGGCGGCATGGTCTGGGAGCGGCAGTTTAGGGGTTAATACATATATTATAGCTGCGGCGGGGTCAGGGAGTGGCGGTTTAGGGGTTAACATGTTTATTATAGTGGCGGTGGGCTCAGGGAGCGGCGGTTTAGGGGGTAATACAGTTATTCAGTTGCGGCGGTGTTGGGGGGACAGATTAGGGGTGTTTAGACTTGGGGTACATGTTAGGGTGTTAGGTGTAGACAGCTCCCATAGGAATCAATGGGATGTCTGGCAGCAGCGAACATGAACTTTCGCTATGGTCAGACTCCCATTGATTCCTATGGGATCCGCCGCCTCCAGGGCCGGAAAAGTGCCGAGCGTACCTGCTAGTTTTTTGATAACTAGCAAAAGTTGTCAGATTGTGCCGCACTTATGTGCAGAACATCTGGAGTAACGTAAGAATCGATCTGTGTCGGACTGAGTCCGGCGGATCGAAGCTTACGTCACTAAATTCTACTTTTGCCGGTATCTAGGGCTTGATAACTAAGGCGAATCAGCCTCGCCACAAATACGCTGCGGAATTCCAGCGTATTTGAGGTTGACGGCTTGATAACTACCCCCCTATATCTACAAAAAATTGGCTTCTTCCGTCACAAATGGGGTTCAGAAGATGCCAATTTTGCAATGCATGCAAACGCATAAAAAAAGCGCCCAAGATATGTAACAAATTCTACTCAGCAGATTATAAAAAAGTTACGATATAGATCAGTTTATTACTTGTAACAGCAAGAATGTTATTTACATGTTACGCTGTTCTTGTGACCTGATCTATATAGGTCGCACTTCTAGATTATTGAAAACTAGATTGAACGAACACATATACAAGATTGAAAAAGGGTATCAGAATCATACAATATCCACACGTTTCGATAAGAAACACAATAGGAAAGTGAACGACTTGGAGTTCATAGGTATTAGGAAGGTGGAGCAAGGTTGGAAAGGAGGTGACATATAAAATTCTTTGGGACGATTGGAGATGAGATGGATCCATATTATGGACAGCTTCATATCCAACGGACTCAATAAGGACTTTGAAATACACCACTTCCTATAAGCACTATACACGAATCACGCAATAGGTGGTTTGTTTTCTCTGTAATACGATCTATACTAATATGTGCAGTTTTACTAGAGGGGTTAGAACAGCACATATAGATTTATCTTATGATACATTGCATATAAGAAGCACCTAATTTAATCTGGATGAGACATGCTCTGTCACATTACCTTAGGATGCAGCGATATTTGTAATGATAAAGCTTCACATATTTGCATATCCTCAAGTCGTCTTATACATGTGGATGTGTTACATTGTTTCCATTGTTGCATACATATGTTGATAGCAGTTTGTTACATTTAGTTAGATATTCAGGCTGTGTCGTTGTTAGGCTTATGTATACGAACATGGTCATTACGTGTTATAAGGTCAGTTTGTCATAATATTATTAGGATGTTTTATAGAATCTGACATCCATATGTATATACATTATAATATATTGTTGAACTTCTCCTTAACCTATATATTCATATATATATAATGTGGAAGCGGACATTAGCATCTACTGTTTTGCCACTCTTAGCCGTAAGGACAGTTTGTCACATTTGTGATACAAGAGCAGAACATTCTTGATTATAGGGATACAGTGCCTTTTTTCAAAATGACGGATTCTATGTCCTCGATTTCTGGTCTGAGCACATATTGAGGTATAAAAGAGATCATGGACATGCGCACTTCATTCCTTGAAAAAGCTGATCAAGCGAAACACACGTCGGAATTGTTACTGCTAATCTCACCAGTGCGTCTCTGCATTTGCCTATACACCTGGGGGAGGAGCCATTCCTACTGGTAACCAAGGGTGGATGGTTAAGCGGTTAAGCTTCTGCTTTTCTATCCACATCCATCCAGTATTTGGGACTTCTCTTTTCAGTAATAACCAGTGTATTGTTGCTCACTTATCCTCTGTCTATGGTGTCAGTCGTGCATTTGTGACGCTTTTATATATGTTTTTAATAATTATCATATTTTACTATATTTGCGTGAGAGAAACTGTTTACCTACCAGTATAAAGTAGGTGTGCGCATTTCCTTGAGCTTGGATAAGCTCCACCAAATGTGAGTAATCACTCGTGAACAAGTGTGTAAAATTTTCCCAAAAGTGGTTATAGAATTACGCTATGTTGTGCATTTTGTTTTTTTTTTCTTTTGAGAACACACGGAAGACCACAAAAGGCTGGAAACTCCAAAGAGAGTGAACATATCCTTATATATGAACTTTTATTTATTTATTATTTGTTATCACATTTATTTCATATTTATTCACTCTGTGATATATTGGTATATTTATGTTTTAGCTATATCCACTTAGAAATTAAATCCCCAAAAAAAAAAAATTTCTTAAAAATATCAAAAAAACTCAAATCAAAGGCACTAAAATCAAACTGAGACAGCTGCCTGAAGAACCTTTCTACCGAAGGCTGCTTCCGAAGAAGCAAACACATAAAAATGGTTAAATTTAGTAAATGTATGCAAGAAGACCAAGTTGCTGCTTTGCAAATTTGATCAACTAAAGCTTTATTCTTGAAATCTCAAGAATTGGCAACAGATCTAGTAGAATGAGCCATAATTCTCTGAGGCAGAGACCGGCCTGTCTCTAAATAAGCTTTGTGAATCAACAAAGATGCCAGAGAAATGGCAGAGGCTGTCTGACCTTTCCTGGAACCAGACAAATTAACAAATAGACTAGAAGTCTTTCTGAAATCTTTAGTAGCCTCAACATAATATCTCAAGGCTCTTACCACATCCAAAGAATGTAAAGACCTTTCAAGAGTATTCTATGGGATTAGGACACAAGGATGGAACAACAAATTCCCTATTAATGTTGTTAGAATTCACAACTTTAGGCAAAAATGTAAACGAAGTCCGCAAAACAGCTTTATCTTGATGGAAAATCAGATAAGGAGACTCACAAGAGAGAGCAGACAATTCAGAAACTCTTCTAGCTGAAGAGGTAGCCAAAAGAAATAACACTTTCCAAGAAAGTAATTTAATATCTAGAGAATACATGGGTTCAAAAGGAGAAACCTGTAAAATCTTCAATACCAAATTGAGACTCCAAGAAGGAGAAATAGATTTAATAACAGGTTTGATACGAGTCAAAGCCTGAACAAAACAGTGAATATCAGGAAGCTTAGCAATCTTTCTATGAAATAAGACAGAAAGTGCAGATATTGTCCTCTCAAAGTATTTGCAGACAACCCTTTATCCAAACCAACCTGAAGAAACTGCAAAATGCTAGGAATTCCAAGAATAATTATGGGTGGAATACCATGAAATATATGTTTTCCAAACCTAATGATAAATCTTCCTTGAAACAGACTTACAAGCCTGTATTATAGTGCTAATCACTGAGTCAGAGAAACCTCTATGACTAAGCACTAAGCGTTCAATTTCCATACCTTCAAATTTAGAGATTTGAGATCCTGATGGAAAAACAGGCCTTGAGACAGAAAGTCTGGCCTTAAAGGAAGTGCAAAAATAGAAAAAAAGAAAGCGGTCCCAAAATGGTAAGCTTAAAAACAGATACTTTATTGTTCCATTTAAAACAGCCGTAGAATACAGAAAAACATTAAAATAGTGATGGAAAAGGGTCCCTTTTCCATCACTATTTTAATGTTTTTCTGTATTCTACGGCTGTTTTAAATGGAACAATAAAGTATCTGTTTTTAAGCTTACCATTTTGGGACCGCTTTCTTTTTTCTATTTTTGCATTTCCTAAGGGTTATGAGGAGCCCTTGTTCTCAGGTCCTGGTAAGCTGGTTTGAGCATTTGCCATCATACCCACCAATACAGCTAGAAGAGAGCAGAACGGTTACGGAGACCGGTGAATTGACGTCACTTCCGAAAGTAAGCTCTGCACCCGCGATTGGGATTACCGGTGCAAGGATAGAGGTTGACGGTCGCACTTACTCTGTGGTCACCACCTCTGCCAGACCGAAGTAAGCCGCCCCAGGAGAATATACAGCAGCGCATCACAGAATCAAGGTAACGCTGAAAGCTGAATATAAGGGGTTGTTTGTTTGCGGTGTGGCAAGTGAAGAAATTAAGTTTTGTCTGATTGTTTGTCTATTCAGTATTGGACTAACATCAGTCTCTATCCGCCATTGTTGAAACTATTTGGAGTATCTGTATGCTGTGAGTTATAAAACTTTACTGCTAGTGTTATCTCCCTTGTTTACTTAAAGGAAGTGGCCAAGGCTGGCAACTGGACATCCTGACAAGATATGCATACCAAAACCTGTGAGGCCATGCAGGTGCTATCAGAAACACATAAGATTGTTCTATTATGATCTTGGAGAACACCCTCGGAAGAAGAACCAGAGGAGGAAAAATGTAAGCAGCTTGATAAAACCAAGGAACTGCTAAAGCATCCACTGGAAAGGTATCTGGGAACCTTCTTGTTTAGACGAGAGGCCATTAGATCTATTTCTGGAAGACCCCACATCTGTACAAGATGAAAAAACATCTGGATGGAGAGACCACTCCCCCGGATGTAAAGTCTGTGTGAGTGTTATGATTTTTTCCGTTCATCGCCGTGTCACCGCGGCTCCCGGATCTTCTCTGTGTGAATGACGTCACGTTGCTTAGCAACGTGACGCATCCTCTGACACACCCCTCTGATTACGTCGCCGCTCCTGCCTTTAAACCACGGCGGGAGATCTTACTCTGGGCCCGTTTGTTTGATTCCCTTGGAGTTTGTGAGTACTTTACCAAAATCTGTTTCTATTCTTGTGTACCGACTCTGCCTGCCTGACCTAGCCTTTTGCCTTAACCCTGCTACTGATGTTTGGATACCGACTACTGCCTGCCTGACCTTGCTTTTGCCTTAACCCTGCTACTGATGTTTGGATACCGACTTCTGCCTGCCTGACCTTGCTTATGCCTTATCCCTCAATCTTCTCTTGGATATATTTTCCTATTTACTACCTGCTTAAAGGGACATTTACTTTTACATGCTGCAAAAGAGAACTTTGTCTTTTTGTTTGTTACAAGCCTGCTTAAAGGGACATTTACTTTTACAAGCTGCAAAAGAGAACTTTGTCTTTCTGTTTGTTACAAGCCTGCTTAAAGGGACATTTACTTTTACAAGCAGCAAAAGAGAACTTTGTCTTTCTGTTTGTTACAAGCCTGCTTAAAGGGAGATTTACTTTTACAAGCTGCAAAAGAGAACTTTGTCTTTTTGTTTGTTACAAGTCTGCTTAAAGGGACATTTACTTTTACAAGCTGCAAATAAGAGCATGATCTTTATATTTTCCTAACCTGCTTAAAGGGACGTTTTCACTTTTGTGGCTTTCCTGCGTACTGGAACAATTATTATTTTTTTTAACCAATCTTATCTGTTTCCTGAGTGGGTCACGTCCTGGTTATTTCTCAGTGTGCTAGCGTGTGTTTTACTATTCACGCTAGCAGTTGGGTTGCACCCCGGACTGATTCCTAAACGGCTGACATTACAAACGGGCCATAAATGGACCCCACTGAATTATCCATGGCCGTGGCTCACCAGGGACAGCTACTGGGATCTCATGCCACCCACTTGCAATCTCTGGACACTAAACTTGATCAAATAACTGCTTTATTACAAAATTTGGTTGCTACTGCACCTCCCAATCCCAATCCTAATCCTATTGAGGCATTACCTCCTTCGATTCCTAACAACCAGTCTCAGGTACAACTGAGTCACAGGATACCTCTTCCGGATAAATATGATGGGAATCCTGAAGAATGTAGGGGCTTTCTGAATCAGTGCCGTCTCCATTTCCGAAATAGCCCTACTCTTTTTGCTACTCCCTCTTCTAGAATCACATTTCTTATTTCCTTAATGAAAGGAAAAGCTTTGGCTTGGGTATCACCTTTGCTAGAAAAGAATGACCCTATACTTTTGGATGTAGATAAATTTCTCTCTGTGTTTTCAAATGTATTTGATAAACCTGGAAGGTCATCCGCTGCTGAAGCTACTCTCTTGGATTTACGTCAAGGTAGTCAACCAGTTTCTCAATACGCTATTGAGTTCCGCACCCTTGCCTCTGAAACTACTTGGAATCAGGGAGCACTTAGAGCCGCTTTTCGTAAAGGACTTTCTGAGCGTCTCAAGGATGAATTGGTGTATCGGGAACTTCCAGAATCCTTGGAAGCCTTAATAAATCTTTGTATCAGTCTCGACGACAGATTTCGTGAACGCCAACAAGAAAAGGATAGAACACAGAGGTCTTCAACTCGAACTCCTTTTAGTTTGGCTCCTCGTTTTTCTAATCCAGTCACTCCTGCCTCTCCTACTCCTGATCAGGCTGAACCCATGGAAGTGGGAAGTATAAAATTAACAGAGACTGAACGCTTGAGAAGACGTTCTCTTGGCTTGTGTTTGTACTGTGGCCTTAAAGGGCATTTATTAAGGGATTGTCCTACCAGGCCAGTAAAAGCCAGGGCTTAACTCTAGTCCAGGGAACTGAGTTAAGCCAAAAAAGTAGTCATTCCCTATACAAGAAACTCTTTGTTCCAGTAACCCTTCAAATTGGACATAGTAAAATTCATACCCAAGCTCTTATCGACTCTGGTGCTGGAGGAGTGTTCATTGACTCCACATTCGTCTCTACTCACTCTATACCCTTACTAAAGAAAGAGTATTCAATTTCAGTCTCTACGGTCAGTGGAGATCCTTTGGGTTCCGGATATATTCAGTTTGCTACTCAACCTTTACTTCTCACCGTAGGAATACTTCATTCCGAGACAATTTGTTTTGATGTCATTCCCACTCCTCAATTTCCCATTATCTTGGGACTACCCTGGCTCCAAGTACATAATCCTACTTTTTCTTGGACTTTCGGCGAACTCACCTCCTGGGGATCTACATGCCAGACTAAATGTCTTCAAAAGATCACCAAGTTACCACTCACTATTGCTCTCACAATCGAAGCTCCGGACTCTCTACCTATGCCTTATCATGACTTTGTAGATGTTTTCTCCAAAAAGGAAGCTGAACGTCTTCCTCCTCACCGCCCTTTTGATTGCCCCATTGATCTCCTTCCCGGGGCTACCTATCCTCGAGGCAAGACATATCCACTTTCTAAACCTGAAAACGTGGCTTTGGAAGAATATATTAAAGACAATCTGGCTAGAGGATTTATCCGACCCTCCTCTTCCCCTGTAGGGGCTGGTTTCTTTTTTGTAGGAAAGAAGGATGGCGGATTACGACCCTGTATTGATTACAGAGGACTAAATCAGATTACCATCAAGAACAGTTATCCTCTACCCCTTATTCCTGAACTTTTTACTTATCTTCAGGGAGCCACCATATTTACCAAACTTGATCTACGTGGTGCATACAATCTTATCCGTATACGCAAAGGAGATGAGTAGAAGACTGCTTTTAACACTCGATTTGGGCATTACGAATATCTGGTCATGCCTTTTGGGCTATGCAATGCTCCGGCGGTTTTTCAACATTTTGTAAACGAGATCTTTCGTGATTTTTTGAATATCTTTGTCATCATATACCTTGACGATATCTTAATTTTTTCTCAGAACCACCAAGATCATGTGCACCACATCAGGAAAGTACTTCAACGTTTAAGAGATTACCATCTGTTTGCTAAACTGGAGAAATGTTCTTTCCATCAAAAATCCATACCCTTTCTGGGTTATGTAATATCGGCATCTGGATTTGAAATGGATCCTACTAAACTTTCTGCCATCTTGGATTGGCCTAAACCTGATTCTCTGAAGGCTTTGCAACGTTTTCTGGGCTTCGCCAACTATTACAGGAAGTTCATCAAGGATTTTGCTACTATTACTTCTCCCCTTACTTTTCTCACTAGAAAGGGACAAAATTGTAAAAGATGGCCTCCTGAGGCTATAGAGGCTTTTGAGTCTCTCAAAGAAGCTTTTTCTTCTGCACCTATTCTCCGTCACCCAAATCCAGATTTTCAGTTTATCCTGGAAGTTGATGCTTCCTCTGTTGCTGCTGGAGCTGTTCTTTCTCAACGAATACCGGAGACTGGAAGGATTCATCCTGTTGTTTTTTTCTCTAAAAAATTCACTCCTTCTGAATTTAACTATGACGTAGGGAATAAAGAGTTGCTTGCCATTAAAATGGCCTTGGACGAATGGAGGCATTGGCTGGAAGGTACTTCTTTGCCGTTTACCATACTCACTGATCATAAAAACCTTCTTTATCTCCAAACGGCCAAACGATTGAATTCCAGGCAAGCACGCTGGTCGTTATTCTTCTCCCGGTTTCACTATAATTTGTCTTACATACCTGGTTCAAAAAATATTAAAGCAGACGCCCTTTCCAGACAATTTCAAGATACCCCAATTCCTGAGTCTGGTACCATTCTCCAACCTCATGAAGTCATAGCCCAGCTAACAACTTCTTGGTTACAAGATTTACAGTCTGCTCAAAGGAATCTTCCTTTGTCCTGTAAACCTCCTGATGGTTTACTCTTTGTTCCTGAACGCCTTCGTTCCAAGATTCTATTTTGGGCTCATGATAGTCCCCTTTCTGGACATCCTGGCATCAGTATCACCACTCGAAATCTCAAACAGCATGTTTGGTGGCCTACTCTCTCTCAAGATGTTAAAGATTACGTCTCAGTATGCACACAATGTGCCATAAACAAGACTCCTCGCCAACTTCCTTCAGGGTTGCTCCAACCGTTGCCCATACCTCATCAGCCTTGGACTCATGTATCCATGGACTTTATTACCGACCTTCCTTTGTCAGCTGGAAACAACACTATTTGGGTGGTGGTTGACAGGTTCACTAAGACTGCTCATTTTGTTCCCTTACCAGGATTACCGTCTGCCAAAAGACTTTCTGAACTTTTTATTTTGCATATTGTAAGAATCCATGGATTTCCTCTGGATATTGTTTCAGATAGAGGGGTACAGTTTGTTTCCCGATTTTGGAGATCACTTTGTAAACACTTTGGAACCACAATATCTCTGTCTACTTCTCATCATCCACAATCTAACGGCCAGACTGAAAGGGTAAACCAGTGTCTTGAAACATATCTTAGACATTATGTGGATCATTATCACTCTAACTGGACTTCTTACCTTCCTTTAGCTGAATTGGCTCATAACGCCCGGTATAATTCCTCCCTTCAGACCTCTCCTTTTCATGCGGCTTACGGATATCAGCCCAGAACATTTCCTTTGCATACTTCTTCCACAGTGAATCCTGCTTCTGATCTTACTGCCCGAAGATTAACTCGACATTGGCGGAGAATACATCGTATCCTTTCTGTAGCTTCTAAACGTTACAAGTTCTTTTCAGATCTTCGACGGAAGAAGGCTCCCAAGTATCGTCCTGGTGATAAAGTTTGGATTTCCTCTCGTTTTCTTCGCCTGAAACAACCTTCTACCAAACTGGGACCACGATACGTGGGTCCTTTCCGAATACTGGGTCAAGTGTGTTCCACTGCTTACCGGGTGGCTTTACCCAAGACTCTCAAAGTCCATCCGGTATTCCACGTTTCTCTTCTAAAACCTATGATGTCTAACAGGTATTCTAAACCTCTTTCTAAACCTCGACCTCTGTTTGTCCATGGACACTCTGAGTTTGAGATCAGCCATATTCTGGATTCCAAGCTCCGTGGCAAGAAATTGTATTATCTCATTCATTGGAAAGGTTATCCAGTCACGGAACGATCCTGGGAGCCGGCTCATCAAGTAAATGCTCCTACTTTAATAAAGGCCTTCCACAAGTCTCATCCTGCTAGGCCTGGTCCTGTCCCCCGGAGGGGTCCTTGAGGAGGGGGGTGCTGTCATGATTTTTTCCGTTCATCGCCGTGTCACCGCGGCTCCCGGATCTTCTCTGTGTGAATGACGTCGCGTTGCTTAGCAACGTGACGCATCCTCTGACACACCCCTCTGATTACGTCGCCGCTCCTGCCTTTAAACCACGGCGGGAGATCTTACTCTGGGCCCGTTTGTTTGATTCCCTTGGAGTTTGTGAGTACTTTACCAAAATCTGTTTCTATTCTTGTGTACCGACTCTGCCTGCCTGACCTAGCCTTTTGCCTTAACCCTGCTACTGATGTTTGGATACCGACTACTGCCTGCCTGACCTTGCTTTTGCCTTAACCCTGCTACTGATGTTTGGATACCGACTTCTGCCTGCCTGACCTTGCTTATGCCTTATCCCTCAATCTTCTCTTGGATATATTTTCCTATTTACTACCTGCTTAAAGGGACATTTACTTTTACAAGCTACAAAAGAGAACTTTGTCTTTTTGTTTGTTACAAGCCTGCTTAAAGGGACATTTACTTTTACAAGCTGCAAAAGAGAACTTTGTCTTTCTGTTTGTTACAAGCCTGCTTAAAGGGACATTTACTTTTACAAGCTGCAAAAGAGAACTTTGTCTTTCTGTTTGTTACAAGCCTGCTTAAAGGGACATTTACTTTTACAAGCTGCAAAAGAGAACTTTGTCTTTTTGTTTGTTACAAACCTGCTTAAGGGGACATTTACTTTCACAAGTTGCAAAAGAGAACTTTGTCTTTTTGTTTGTTACAAGTCTGCTTAAAGGGACATTTACTTTTACAAGCTGCAAATAAGAGCATGATCTTTATATTTTCCTAACCTGCTTAAAGGGACGTTTTCACTTTTGTGGCTTTCCTGCGTACTGGAACAATTATTATTTTTTGTAACCAATCATCTGTTTCCTGAGTGGGTCACGTCCTGGTTATTTCTCAGTGTGCTAGCGTGTGTTTTACTATTCACGCTAGCAGTTGGGTTGCACCCCGGACTGATTCCTAAACGGCTGACAGTGAGGATTTGTTTTTTTATCTGTAATGAGAATTGTTTTAATCTCAATAGGAATCACAACTGCGGTCCTGCTATTTTTATTTATAAAATTAAGCTGTACTGTCATTTTAAAACTTTAAGTAAACTAGTGACAAGATATAAAGTTTTGTAGCTCATTTCCTTCAACTCTCACAAGTTACAAAGAAAGTATGGTAGAAAGGAAAACTTGTTACAATGTATATACTGTATGTCTGCATATTTGAAAAACACAAGTACAGAAAATCTGTAGCAAAGTTGTATCTGATATCAGAGTAAATACTATATATGGCCCTTGATTGCTAGCAAACAGGATAGATCAGAATTGCAGAGACTGCTCTTACCAGGTCAGGTGAAGTAGCGGAGTAACAACGGCGAAGAGCCGGAGCAGTCTGTGACATCACCAGAGAGCATGAGAGGAAGTCCTTCAACTCCTGGGCAAGAACGGTCAAAGCACAGAGGCAGATAAGTTGCGGTAAACTCAAACTGACACAGAGGATTCAGAGGATGTTGAGAGACTCTCAGAGATAGATCCGGAGTAAGATGAAAGGAGCAAAAGAAACACTGAAATATCTTAGGAGGCTAACTCTTCCAAACATGAACGGAGTGCAGGAGACAATACCAAGGAATGAATGCTAGTCAGAAGGGCGTTTAAATAACAGGTAGTTGGTAGATGTAATTAGGACTTAAAGGTATAGTGTAGTCTGAAAGTAAAAGCACCTCATAACACAGAAAACATTACAGTCTGACGGCTGAGAAAATCCACTTCCCAATTGTCTACACCTGGGATATGAATCGCAGAAATTTGACAAGAGTTGGATTCCGCCCAAGAAAGTATCCGAGATACTTCTTTCATAGCTGAAGGACTGTAAGTTCCTCCTTGATGATTGACATATGCCGCTGTTGTGATATTGTCTGTCTGAAAACGAATGTAAAGTTCTGTCTTCAATAGAAGCCAAGCATGCAGAGCTCTGAAAATAGCATGGAGTTCTAAAATATTGATTAGTAACCTCGCCTCTTGAGGATACCAAACCCCTTGTGTTGTCAGAGACCCCCAGACAGCTCCCCAACCTGTAAGACTTGCATCTGTTGAGATCACAGTCCAGGAAGGACCAACAAAGGAGGCCCCTTGAACAATAAGGTGATGGTCTAACCACCAAGTCAGAGAGAATTGAGTGTTAGGATTTAAGTATATCAGTTGTGATATCTGATTATACTCCCTGCACCATTGGTGCAACATGCAAAGCTGTAGAGGCCTCATATGAAAACGAGCAAAGGGGATCTCGTCTGATACTGCAGTCATGAGACCTAAATCTTCCATGCACATAGCCACTGAAGGGAATGTTAGAGACTGAAGGTTTAGACAAGCTAAAACCAACTTCATTCGTCTGTTGTCTGTCAAAGAAAGAGTCATGGACACTGAATCTATCTGGAAACCTAAAAAGGTGACCCTTGTCTGAGTAATCAAGAAATTCTTTTGTAAATTGATCCTCCAACCATGTTGCTAAATTAAAAGATTGAGCTAGTACCAAGATATCTTCCAAATAAGGAAACACCACAATACCCTGCTCTCTGATTAAAGATAGAAGGGCACCTAAAACTATTAAGAATATTCTTGGTACTGTTGCAAAGCCAAACGGAAGAGCGACAAATTGGTAATGCTTTTTTAGAAAAGAGAATCTCAGAAAATGATAGTGATCTGGATGAATCGGATTGTGAAGGTAAGCGTCCTGTAAGTCTATTGTGGACATGAAATGACCTTGCTGAACAAAAGGCAGAATAGTCCTTATAGTCACCATCTTGAAAGTTGGGACTCTTACAAAACCATTTAACTTTTTCAGATCCAAAATAGGTCTGAAAGAATTTTCCTTCATAGGTACAATGAATAGATTTGAATAAAAACCCCAATCCTTGTTCCTGCTGTGCAACTGGGAAAAATTACCCCTGCTAGATCTGAAACACATATCAGAAAGACAAGCTTTTACTGGGTTTGTTGTTACATGGGTAAGAAATAATCTTCCCAAAGGAAGTCTTATTTTGTATCCTATTCGACACCCCTAAGAAATTATATTCTTAATCCACTGATTTTGGTAGAGTCTGTCCAAACTCTTTGAAATAGCTTTAGTCTGCCCCCTACCAGAAGAACTGGCTTGAGGGCCACACCTTCATATAAGTTTAGGAGCAGGATTTTGTTTCTTATAAGGCTTGGCTTTATTCCAATTCGGAGATGGTCTCCAATTAGAGCCAGAGGCCTTAGGGGAAGTAGTGGTTTTCTGTTCTCTAGTCTGATTAAAGGAACGAAAATGATTGGAAGCTTTAAATCTACTCTTAGATTTATTGTCTTGGGGCAGAAAAACTCCCTTACCCCCAGTAACAGTGGAGATAATAGAATCCAATTGTGAATCAAAAAGATCTTTACCTTGAAAACAGAGAGATAATAATCTAGTTTTATATATCATGTCAGCATTCCAAGATTTAAGCCATAAAGCTCTTCTAGTTAGAATGGCTTACTACATGGATTTGACAATAATCTTCCTAACATCAAAAATAGCATCACAAATAAAATGATTTGCATATTGAAGTAAAACAATAATGTTAGATAATTCAGAATCTGAAGACAACTGCTGTGCTAAACTGTCCAACCAAAAAGTAGAAGCAGCAGCAACATCAGCCATACATATAACAGGTCTAAGAATATAGCCAGAAAGTAAATATGCCCTTCTTGGATAAGATTCAAGCTTCCTATCTAAAGGATCCTTGGCTACAGGTAAAGTATACAATTTCTTAAACCTAGAAGAAGCAATCACAATCACTTAGTCAGGAATAGGAAATACTTCAGGAGTAATAACAATAGTCTTAAATACAGAATTTAGACAATTACTAGCTTTATCATCAGGAGATTTAGACTCTTCAATACCCAAAGTAAAAAAACTTCCTTTAAGAGAGAACGAATATATTCTAACTAAATAAAAAGATTAGACACCATCAGTAGAGGATACGCCAGTATGCTGAAGGTCAGAACTTAATTCACTAAGTGAAGGAAAATGTTGCAAAACCCTTATACATTTATTGGAAGGCAAAATAGCAGTCATTGCCTTCTCTTTAGCTGTAGCAATAACATCTTACATTTTTGCAGTAATGCTATGTACATTTGGACTGAAATAGAATAACAGTGTGTGTATTTCTACTCATAGATACATTTAACAGTTTGTTAAACAAAAGCCACATAATAGAGCTGAATAATTTAGATCAGCATAATTACAACATGCATACTTTAATTTGTTAAATACCTGTTTAGGCAGCTCAAATCCTATTGTAACATCAGAGGCAGGTTCAGTTAGAGACATAATTGCAAAAAACTAAATTAGAAAAAAATAAAAATAAATTAATTCTGCAAATTTATATCCATGCTCCTATATATGATAAATATATAACAGGCTTGAGAGAATGGGAAACAGAGAAAAAAAATTATAAAAAAGAAAACTGATTCATAAAATGCTGCATGAAAGCCCTCTAAGGGGCCTATCTATCAAGCTCCGAACGGAGCTTGAGGGCCCATGTTTCTGGTGAGTCTTCAGACTCGCCAGAAACACAAGTTATGGAGCAGTGGTCTAAAGATCGCTGCTCCATAATCCTGTCCGCCTGCTCTGAGCAGGCGGACAGGAATGCCGGAATTCAACCCGATCAAGTAAAATCGGGTTGATTGACACCCCCCCTGCTGGCAGCCTCACATAAATAGCATCATCACATGTGCGACATGCATAGCTGAAGAGGATTTCTAAAACACCTATCACTCTAAAAAGCAGGTAAGAACTTTGATTGTATATACAAAAAACCAAAATGTACCTAAATAAAGCCTAATGGATACTTTTATTATAGCTGCATAAAATGTGATTATCAACATTCGATGAGACTAACATAATACTTAGCATCCTAATTTATAAATAAATTACTAGCTTAAAAAAAAAAAACCCTGTATGTTTCACAGACTCTACCAACCTTAACAAATATTTAGCCACAAATAAAGTCACTAAAAAAAGAGCACCGAATTACAGACTCAAGGCATGTATACAAACAATATATAACAACTTTACTTAAAAAGTGCCCAATCCATAGCTGAGAGTGTCTTATATAATAAAAGTATATACTTACCGTGTAAGACACCCATCTACATATAGCAGACAGCCAAACCAGTACTGAAACATATCAGCAGAGGTAATGGTACAAGAGTATATTGTCGATCTATAAAGGGAGGCAGCAGATGAATCCCTGCGACCGATTTACAGAGAGCCTTATGAATAGATTTTCCATAGGCGAAAACATGGTGTCATCAGGCAATACTCCCTTCACATGCCTCAGACAAACACTGTACGTAGAGAGGAACGGGGCTTCAATATGCTTAGAAACGCCTTTCACTGAAGAAATCAAGCACATCATGCTTCACCACCTCCTAAGGAGGCAAAGTTTGTAAAACTGAGGTATGAGTGAGGTGGGAGGTATATTTATAGGCATTTTAGGTTTGGGAAACGTTGCCCCTCCTGGTAGGAATGTATATCCTATATGTCACTAGCTCATGGACTCTTGCCACTTACATGAAAGAAAAATGTACACCTTTGTATTAGGTTGTGGTTTGTCAGCAGAAACAGCTATTTAATATTCAAAAATATACTTAAAGGAACAATTTACTATACATTTTAAACTCTGCAGCTGGTATAACAAGTAAATGGAAACACATTAAAGGGACATTAAACACTTTGAGTTGGTAATATAAATCGATAAATCGTATGTATAAAAAACTTTTTTTTATTTATTTTGTCCCCTTTTCCTGTAATTCTATTCTGAAATTGTGAGCTTTTCATTTCCTGTGCAGAACACAGTTATAATCTACACAGTCATTGGCTGCACACTCTAGTGACCTATTTATAACTGTCCCTAATTGGCCACATCAGAGAAGGTAACCTAAGTTACAACATGGCAGCTCCCATTGTTTTATTGACAAAACGTTACACTTATTTTGTCAATATTTAAACAGCTAATGAAACTTTAAAATAATACATTTTATGTTATTCTCAGACTAATCTTTTATTTGAATGTATCATTCTATCTAGCATTTATTTAGGCCTAGATTTAGAGTTGGGCGGTAGCCGTCAAAACCAGCGTTAGAGGCTCCTAACGCTGGTTTTTACCGCCCTCTGTTATTTGGAGCCAGTCATTAAAGGGTCTAACGCTCACTTTCCAGCCACAACTTTTCCATACCGCAGATCCCCTTACGTCAATTGCGTATCCTATCTTTTCAATGGGATCTTTCTAACGCTGGTATTTAGAGTCGTGGCTGAAGTGAGCGTTAGAACTCTAACGACAAAACTCCAGCCGCAGAAAAAAAGTCAGTAGTTAAGAGCTTTCTGGGCTAACGCCGGTTCATAAAGCTCTTAACTACTGTGCTCTAAAGTACACTAACACCCATAAACTACCTATGTACCCCTAAACCGAGGTCCCCCCACATCGCCGCCACTATATTTAAATTTTTTAACCCCTAATCTGCCGCTCCGTATACCGCCGCCAACTACGTTATCCCTATGTACCCCTAATCTGCTGCCCCTAACACCGCAGACCCCTATATTATATTTATTAACCCCTAATCTGCCCCCCACAACGTTGGCTACCTACAATTATTAAACCCTAATCTGCCGACCGGAGCTCACCGCTAGTATAATAAATGTATTAACCCCTAATCCGCCTCACTCCCGCCTCAATAACCCTATAATAAATAGTATTAACCCCTAATCTGCCCTCCCTAACATCGCCGACAGCTAACTTCAAGTATTAACCCCTAATCTGCCGATCGGAGCTCACCGCTACTCTAATAAATTGTTTAACCCCTTAAGCTAATTCTAACCCTAACACTAACACCCCCCTAAGTTAAATATAATTTTTATCTAACAAAATAAATTAAGTCTTATTAAATAAACTATTCCTATTTAAATCTAAATACTTACCTGTAAAATAAACCCTAATATAGCTACAATATAAATTATAATTATATTATAGCTATTTTAGGATTTATATTTATTTTACAGGTAACTTTGTATTTATTTTAACCAGGTACAATAGCTATTAAATAGTTAATAACTATTTAATAGCTACCTAGTTAAAATAATTACAAAATTACCTGTAAAATAAATCCTAACCAAAGTTACAATTAAACCTAACACTACACTATCAATAAATAAATTAAATAAACTACCTACAATTATCTACAATTAAACCTAACACTACACTATCAATAAATAAATTAAATACAATTCCTACAAATAAATACAATTAAATAAACTAACTAAAGTACAAAAAATTAAAAAGAACTAAGTTACAAAAAAATAAAAAAATATTTACAAACATTAGAAAAAAATTACAACAATTTTAAATTAATTACACCTACTCTAAGCCCCCTAATAAAATAACAAAGACCCCCAAAATAAAAAAATGCCCTACCCTATTCTAAATTACAAAAGTTCAAAGCTCTTTTACCTTACCAGCCCTGAAAAGGGCCATTTGCGGGGCATGCCCCAAAGAATTCAGCTCTTTTGCCTGTAAAAAAAAACATACAATACCCCCCCCCAACATTACAACCCACCACCCACATACCCCTAATCTAACCCAAATCCCCCTTAAATAAACCTAACACTAAGCCCCTGAAGATCTTCCTACCTTGTCTTCACCATACCAGGTATCACCGATCGTTCCAGGCTCCAAAATCTTCATCCAAGCCCAAGCGGGGGCTAGACATCCATCATCCGACGGCTGAAGAAGTCCAGAAGAGGGTCCAAAGTCTTCATCCTATCCGGGAAGAAGAGTAGATCCGGACCGGCAAACATCTTCTTCCAAGCGGCATCTTCTATCTTCATCCGATGAGGACCGGCTCCATCTTGAAGACCTCCACCGCGGACCCATCTTCTCCTTCCGACGACTTCCCGACAAATGACGGTTCCTTTAAGGGACGTCATCCAAGATGGCGTCCCTCGAATTCCGATTGGCTGATAGGATTCTATCAGCCAATCGGAATTAAGGTAGGAAAATTCTGATTGGCTGATGGAATCAGCCAATCAGAATCAAGTTCAATCCGATTGGCTGATCCGATCAGCCAATCAGATTGAGCTCGCATTCTATTGGCTGATCGGAACAGCCAATAGAAGGCGAGCTCAATCTGATTGGCTGATTGAATCAGCCAATCGGATTGAACTTGATTCTGATTGGCTGATTCCATCAGCCAATCAGAATTTTCCTACCTTAATTCTGATTGGCTGATAGAATCCTATCAGCCAATCGGAATTTGAGGGACGCCATCTTGGATAACGTCCCTTAAAGGAACCGTCATTCGTCGGGAAGTCGTCGGAAGAAGAAGATGGGTCCGCGGTGGAGGTCTTCAAGATGGAGCCGGTCCTCATCGGATGAAGATAGAAGATGCCGCTTGGAAAAAGATGGTTGCCGGTCTGGATCTACTCTTCTTCCAGGATAGGATGAAGACTTTGGACCCTCTTCTGGACTTCTTCAGCCGTCGGATGATGGATGTCTAGCCCACGCTTGGGCTTGGATGAAGATTTTGGAGCCTGGAACAATCGGTGATACCTGGCATGGTGAAGACAAGGTAGGAAGATCTTCAGGGGCTTAGTGTTAGGTTTATTTAAGGGGGGTTTGGGTTAGATTAGGGGTATGTGGGTGGTGGGTTGTAATGTTGGGGGGGGTATTGTATGTTTTTTTTTACAGGCAAAAGAGCTGAATTCTTTGGGGCATGCCCCGCAAATGGCCCTTTTCAGGGCTGGTAAGGTAAAAGAGCTTTGAACTTTTGTAATTTAGAATAGGGTAGGGCATTTTTTTATTTTGGGGGTCTTTGTTATTTTATTAGGGGGCTTAGAGTAGGTGTAATTAGTTTAAAATTGTTGTAATTTTTTTCTAATGTTTGTAAATATTTTTTTATTTTTTGTAACTTAGTTCTTTTTTATTTTCTGTACTTTAGTTAGTTTATTTAATTGTATTTATTTGTAGGAATTGTATTTAATTTATTTATTGATAGTGTAGTGTTAGGTTTAATTGTAGATAATTGTAGGTAGTTTATTTAATTTATTTATTGATAGTGTAGTGTTAGGCTTAATTGTAACTTAGGTTAGGATTTATTTTACAGGTAATTTTGTAATTATTTTAACTAGGTAGCTATTAAATAGTTATTAACTATTTAATAGCTATTGTACCTGGTTAAAATAAATACAAAGTTACCTGTAAAATTAATATAAATCCTAAAATAGCTATAATATAATTATAATTTATATTGTAGCTATATTAGGGTTTATTTTACAGGTAAGTATTTAGCTTTAAATAGGAATAATTTATTTAATAAGAGTTAATTTATTTCGTTAGATTTAAATTATATTTAACTTAGGGGGGTGTTAGTGTTAGGGTTAGACTTAGCTTTAGGGGTTAATCCATTTATTATAGTAGCGGCGAGATTCGGTCGGCAGATTAGGGGTTAATAATTGAAGTTAGGTGTCGGCGATGTTAGGGAGGGCAGATAAGGGGTTAATACTATTTATTATAGGGTTATTGAGGCGGGAGTGAGGCGGATTAGGGGTTAATAACTTTATTATAGTAGCGGTGCAGTCCGCTCGGCAGATTAGGGGTTAATAAGTGTAGGCAGGTGGAGGCGACATTGAGGGGGGCAGATTAGGGGTTAATAAATATAATATAGGGGTCGGCGGTGTTAGGGGCAGCAGATTAGGGGTACATAGGGATAATGTAGGTAGCGGCGGTTTACGGAGCGGCAGATTAGGGGTTAAAAAAATATGCAAGTGTCAGCGATAGCGGGGACGGCAGATTAGGGGTTAATAAGTGTAAGGTTAGGGGTGTTTAGACTCGGGGTACATGTTAGAGTGTTAGGTGCAGATGTAGGAAGTGTTTCCCCATAGAAAACAATGGGGCTGCGTTAGGAGCTGAACGCGGCTTTTTTGCAGGTGTTAGGTTTTTTTTCAGCTCAAACAGCCCCATTGTTTTCTATGGGGGAATCGTGCATGAGCACGTTTTTTAAGCTGGCCGCGTCCGTAAGCACCGCTGGTATCGAGAGTTGAAGTTGCGGTAAATATGCTCTACGCTCCTTTTTTGGAGCCTACCGCAGCCATTCTGTGAACTCTAAATACCAGCGGTATTTAAAAGGTGCGGGGGGAAAAAAGCACGCGTAGCTAATGCGTAGCTAATGCACCCCTTTGGCCGCAGAACTCTAAATCTAGGCCTATGTGTTTAATGTCCCTTTAAGGAGAAACCAATTTTACAATACACTGTCCCTTTAAGAGCTGCCATTGCCTCCAGTCTGACAAAGGTAGGGGTTGGCAGTCCCAGAACCATGCACAGCGGAACAGAGTATCTTGTTTGGCATTCCACGTGTGTAGTGGCATTCAACCACGTTTTCATGTGCATGTGGACAAGGTTCTGAACTTGAAAACTTGGCCCCACGACTTTGCAGCATACGGGCAGTGGACCCTGTTTGTTCATTACCTGTATGTGCCATTGCATACTCAGATGAGTGTGTAAGGCAGCCCCCTTACATTGCGTGACAGAAGGGCTTGTAAAACACCCCAAGCAAGTGAGTTCAGGGCGAGTTTCCCAACTCAGAGGTGGCAGAGATTGTAAGAAGCAGGAAGCAGGTTTGCATGTGCAAACCTGCCCCGCAAGGGCTCTGAAGTAGCTTAGTACATGAGCCCATTGTTTGTCCAGATTGCTGAGGACACGGAGCGATTTTGTACAGATGGCTGAGGTCTAACTTTGCTCCAGTCGGAACTGCCCCTAGGACAGTTACTGTGAGGAATAACAGACGGCTAGATTTAGAGTTCTGCGGCCAAAGGGGTGCATTAGCTACGCGTGCTTTTTTCCCCCCGCACCTTTTAAAAAACCGCTGGTATTTAGAGTTCACAGAATGGCTGCGTTAGGCTCCAAAAAAGGGAGCGTAGAGCATATTTACCCCCACTGCAACTCTAAATACCAGCGTTGCTTACGGACGCGGACAGCTTCAAAAACGTGCTCGTGCACGATTCCCCCATAGAAAACAATGGGGCCATTTGAGCTGAAAAAAAAACACCTGCAAAAAAGCAGCGTTCAGCTCCTAACGTAGCCTCATTGTTTTCTATGCGGAAACACTTCCTACGTCTGCACCTAACACTCTAACATGTACCCTGAGTCTAAACACCCCTAACCTTACACTTATTAACCCCTAATCTGCTGCCCTGCTATCGCTGACACCTGCATATTTTTTTAACCCCTAATCTTCCGCTCCGTACACCGCCGCTACCTACATTATACCTATGTACCCCTAATCTGCTGCCCCTAACACCGCCGACCCCTATATTATATTTATTAACCCCTAATCTGCCCCCCACAACGTCGCCTCCACCTACCTACAATAATTAACCCCTAATCTGCCGACCGGAGCTCACCGCTATTCTAATAAATTTTTTAACCCCTAAAGCTAAGTCTAACCCTAACACTAACACCCCCTAAGTTAAATATAATTTTTATCTAACAAAATAAATTAACTCTTATTAAATAAATTAATCCTATTTAAAACTAAATACTTACCTGTAAAATAAACCCTAATATAGCTACAATATAAATTATAATCATATTGTAGCTATTTTAGGATTAATATTTATTTTACAGGCAACTTTGTATTTATTTTAACCAGGTACAATTGCTATTAAATAGTTAATAACTATTTAATAGTTACCTAGTTAAAATAATTACAAAATTACCTGTAAAATAAATCCTAACCAAAGTTACAATTAAACCTAACACTACACTATCAATAAATTAATTACATACAATACCTACAAATAACTACAATTAAATAAACTAACTAAAGTACAAAAAATAAAAAAGAACTAAGTTACAAAAAATAAAAAAATATTTACAAACATTAGAAAAATATTACAACAATTTTAAACTAATTACACCTACTCTAAGCCCCCTAATAAAATAACAAAGACCCCCAAAATAAAAAAATGCCCTACCCTATTCTAAATTAAAAAAGTTCAAAGCTCTTTTACCTTACCAGCCCTGAAAAGGGCCATTTGCGGGGCATGCCCCAAATAATTCAGCTCTTTTGCCTGTAAAAAAAACATACAATACCCCCCCCCAACATTACAACCCACCACCCACATACCCCTAAGCTAACCCAAACCCCCCTTAAATAAACCTAACACTAAGCCCCTGAAGATCTTCCTACCTTATCTTCACCATGCCTGGTTCACCGATCCGTCCTCGGAAGTCTTGATCCAAGCCTCCGAAGTGTTGATCCAAGCCCAAGCGGGGGCTGAAGAGTGACATCCATCCTCCGGCTGAAGTCTTGATCCAAGCGGGCAGACGAGGACATCCGGACCAGCAAACATCTTCTTCCAAGCCGCATCTTCTATGTTCTTCAATCCGATGACGACCGGCTGATCTTCAAGACCTCCAGCGCGGATCCATCCATCTTCACCGACGACTTCCCGACGAATGACGGTTCCTTTAAGGGACGTCATCCAAGATGGCGTCCCTCGAATTTCGATTGGCTGATAGGATTCTATCAGCCAATCGGAATTAAGGTAGGAAAATTCTGATTGGCTGATGGAATCAGCCAATCAGATTCAAGTTCAATCCGATTGGCTGATCCAATCAGCCAATCAGATTGAGATCGCATTCTATTGGCTGATCGGAACAGCCAATAGAATGCAATCTCAATCTGATTGGCTGATTGGATCAGCCAATCGGATTGAACTTGAATCTGCTCTCTTGCTATCTTTATTTTAAAAAGAAAGAATGTGAGCTTAGAAGTCGGCCCATTTTTGGTTCAGCACCTGGGTAGCGCTTGGTGATTTGTGGCTACATTAAGACAACGTCTAAGCTTACACTCTTGCTTTTTAAATAAAGATACCAAGAGAATGAAGAAAATTTAATAATCAGAGTAAATTAAAAAGTTGCTTAAAATTGCATGCTCTATCTGAATCATGAAAGTTTAATTTTGACTAGACTATCCCTTTAAATAGAGCCTGCTGTGGGTAACTGGGGAGGGTATGTTACAAATTAGGGATTATACTAAGAGAATTTACACTGCTAGTTTTGTGGTTAATTGTAAAAATTTTTAGATTGAGACTGATTGCTTTTATTGAGTCCTCCCCAATAGACTGATAAGGGACACCAGACCCAAATTTTTTCTTTCGGGATTCAGATAGAGCATGCAATTTTAAGCAACTTTCTAATTTACTACTATTATCAATTTTTCTTCTTTTTCTTGCTATCTTTATTTAAAAAACAAGGCATCTAAGCTATTTGTTTGGTTCAGGACCCTGTAGAGCACTTGTTCATTGATGGATGAATTTATCCACCAATTAGCAAGAACAACCCAGGTTGTTCACCAAAAATGGGCCTGCATCTAAACTTAGATTGCATTTCAAATAAAGATACCAATAGAATGAAGAAAATTTGATAATAGGAGTAAATTAGAAAGTTGCTTAAAATTGCATGCTCTATCTGAATCACGAAAGAAAAAATTTGGGTTCAGTGTCCCTTTAAGGTCATCAATTTTTGTATTGAAATTCAATATGGATTAGAAATATTGCAGTGTTATGACGAATTAACCAAAAGATTTGCTATTATTGAAATAAAAAAACTGTTTTATTTAATGATTCACATATATGAATTCTGAACAATAATATTTTATTATTTAGAACAATTATGATTGTCTAAATGTCTTTTAATGCCACTTAACCACTTAGTGCCAAGGAGTGGAGAAGTTATTATTCTGGTGAAGGTCAGACAGATTTACATAATGCTGTGTATATTATAGAATAAGCAGCTATTTTACTAAGAATTATTATACAGGCGGACCTCAGTGATGTTGCGGGTTCGGTTCCAAACCACTGCAATAAAGTGAGTCACACTATTTTTTTGTTTTCCAGTGCATATAAACATTATGTTTATACTATACTGTAGTCTATTAGGTGTGCAATAACATTAAGAGGCCTACTTATCAAGCCGTCAACTATGCTGCATTCGCCAGCACCAATACGCTCGCCTAACATTGCGGCCGCAGTCCTGAATACGCTCTCCTTATTTATAAAAAAGCTGTTAAAAAGCCGCGCACCAAGTAGTAATAAAGTTATTAACCCCTATCCCGCTGCTCCCGGAGCCCACTCCAACTAACTAAATGTATTAACCCCTATCCAGCCGCTCCCGGAGCCCACCGCAACTAAATAAATATATTAACCCCTAAACCCCGCCCCCCCCAAAAAATAAAAAAAACCTAGCCTACAATAAACTGCCAATTGCCCTTAAAAGGGCCTTTTGCTGGGCATTGCCCCAAAGAAATCAGCTCTTTTACTTGTAAATAAAATGCCCTTTTAAGGGCAATGCCCAATCCAAATGCCCTTTTCAGGGCAATGGGGAGCTTAGGTTTTTTAGATAGGTTTTTATTTGGGGTTTTGGTTATGTGGGTGGTGGGTTTTACTGTTGGGGGGGTGTTTGTATTTTTTTTTACAGGTAAAAGAGCTGATTTCTTTGGGGCAATGCCCCGCAAAAGGCCCTTTTAAGGGCCATTGGTAGTTTATTGTAGGCTAGGGTTTTTTTATTTTGGGGGGGCTTTTCTATTTTGATAGGGCTATTAGATTTGGTGTAATTAGTTTAACTATTTGATAATTTAATTTTTATTTTGTGTAACTTAGTGTTTTTTTATTTTTTGTAACTTAGTGTTTTTTATTTGTGTAACTTAGTGTTTTTTTTACTTTTTGTAACTTAGTTGTTATTTTTTGTAACTTAGTAATTCTTTATAGTAGATTTAAATAACTTGAGTAGGGTTAGGTTTTTAAATATGTAATATAGTTAATTTAATTTGTAGTTTAATGTAATTTTAGTATAATAGTTAGGGTAGGTTAATTAGTAGTTTAATATAGTTTAATGTAATTGTAGGATAATAGTTAGGGTAGGTTATTTAATAGTTTAATTTAATTCTAAAGGTAAGTTTAAATGTTTTATAAGATAGGGATGAGATAATTATAATGTAAAGTTAGCGGGTGGTTAGGTTTAGGGGTTAATAGCTTAATTTAGTTTATGACGATGTTGGGGGCTGGCGGTTTAGGGGTTAATAGGTTTAGGAAGTGGTAGTGATGTGGCAGGCCCGGGTTTTAGGGGTTAATACATTTATTTAGTTGTGGTGGGCTCTGGGAGCGGAGGGAAATGGGTTAATACATTTATTTAGTTGCGGCGGGATAGGGGTTAGTTCACTGATTTAGTTGCGGCGGTGTCGGGGGGCGGCGGGATAGAGGTTAATACATTTATTTAGTTGTGGCGGTGTCTGGGAGCAGCGGGATAGGGGTTAATAACATTATGTAGGTTGCGGCGATGTCGGGGGCGGCAGATTAGGGGTGTTTAGACTCGGGACTTATGTTAGGGTGTTAGGTGTAAACGTAACTTTTATTCTACCATAGAAATCAATTGGATATCTGGCAGCAGCGAACATAAGCTTTCGCTGCTTTCAGACTCCCAATGATTCCTATGGCATCCACGGCCTCCAGGGTGGCGGATTGAAAACCAGGTACGTTGGGCCGGAATAGTGGCAAGCGTACCTGTTAGAAGTTTGATAACTTGCAAAAGGTGTCAGATAGTGGCGAATTTGTATTCGGAACATCTGTAATGACGTAAGCATCGATCTGTGTCGGACTGAGACCAGCGGATCGTATGTTACGTCACAGATTTCAACTTTTGCTGGTCTGTAGGCTTTGATAAATAGTGTAGGCTCGCCAAAATTACGCTGCGGAATTCCAGAGTATTTGCGGTTGACAGCTTGATAAAAAGGCCTAAAAAAACAAATGTACATACCTTAATTATACTTTATTGCAAAAATATGCTAACCATCATCTGAGCGTTCAGTGAATCATAAACATTTTTGCTGGTGGTGTGTGTGTGTGTGTGTGTGTGTATATATAATATATATTATGTGTGTGTGTATTTATGTGTTTTTAAGTGTATGTTGGAAAAATGGGGGCAAAAGACTTGATCAACATGGTTGCCACAAATCTTCAATTAAAAAGAACAATATCTGAGATTGTGCAATAAAGTGAAGTGCAATAATCGGAGGTATGCCTGTACATTAGTTTCTTTATTATACCCCTGCTTTACATGTATTAATATATCTCTTCTGCTGTCTCTTTATTTCTCATCTCTCTTTTCTCTCTCTCCTCACTTCACTCTTTTACTTTTACTCTTTCCTTTCCCCCTTTGTTTGTTTTTTCTCTATTTTCCTTTTCCTCTCTTATCTCTTTTCTCTTAGCTTCTCTCTCCCTCTTTCCTCCTCTCTTCTCTGTCCTCTTTCTCTCCGTGTTTTTTCTTTCATCACTCTTCTCTCTTCTCATTGTTCTTCTCTCTTCTCTTATGTCTGCATTGTCTCTCTTCTTTGTCCTCTCTCATCCCTCTTTTTCCCTCTGTGTTTTCTTTGTTGTCTCTATTCAGTCTGCAATATGTTCTCTGTTCCTTCTCTCTCCTCCTACTCTTCTCCTCATCCTTTCTTTTCTTTTGCTTTTTTCTTCTTTTTCATCATCCTCTTCCTCTCCTCTTTCCTCCTCATCCTCTTCTCTTTCAGTTTTTATCATGTCTCTCTCCCTCTGCTCTGTTTTCTCTCTCGTCCATTTATCTTCTCTTAATTCTCTCTCTTTCCTCTCTTTTCCTTCTGTCTCATTCCCTCTATCTATATCCCCTCTCTCATCTCTTCTCCCTCCTACTCACTTCTTTTTCTCCTCATCTCTTCATCTATCCTCTACTCTTCTCTCTTTATGTTATGTTTTTTTCTGCTTTCTTTTATCTGTCCCGTCTACCCTCTCTCTCTCTCTCTCTCTCTCTCTCTGTTTATCTTTTCTCTTTCTTGCTTCCCTCTTCTCTCTCTGCCCTCTCTGTTTCTTCTCTGTCATCTCTCTGTGCTTTCTCTTTTCTTTATTTCTTTCTTCATTCATTCTTTCTTCTCTGTTCCTTTATATCTCATATTCCTCTCTCCTCTCTGCCCTGTCTTCGCCCTCTCTCTCTTCTCTCTTCACTTTATCTCCTCTCTCTCTCCCTCTGTTTTCTCTTCCATGAATCTTCTCTTTTTAATGGTCTCTCTCTCCTCTCTGCTCCTTTTGTCTCCTCTACCTCTATTCTCCTCTTTCTCTCTTTCTGCTATGCTCTCTCTTATCTTTTCTATTTCCTCCATCTCTCTCCCTCTCTTCGCTCTGCCATATCTTTACCATGTAAAAATAATCTCTCCCTCTGTATTTCTCTCTTTTCCATTGATCTTCTCTTCATTCTCTCTTCTAAATTTATTCTCTCCCTTTCTCCTCTTTCTCTTCCCTCCTCCTCTCCTCTTTCTCTCTCCTCTCTTCTCTCTCTCTTCTTTCTTTTATCTGTCCTATATCTTCCCCCTCTGTGTTTCTATCTTCCGTCTCTCTTCTCTCTCTCTCCCTCTCTCCCTCCTCCTTGTCCCTCCCTGCTTCTTCTCTCTTCTGTCTCTCTCATCCTATTCTCTCCTCTCTTTCCTCATCTTCTCTTCCCTCTCTCTATCAGTTTTCTCTTTCATCCATCTTCCCTTTCCAATTGTCTCCCCTCTCTGTTCCTTCTTTCTCCTCTACCTCTCTACTCTCTTTCTGCTATGTCTTCCCTTTCTCTCTACCTCCTCCTTCTTTCTCCCTCTGTGTTTTTTCTTTCATAAAGATTGTGCGAGTCCACGATCCATTACCCTTGGGAATTATACTCCTGGCCACTAGGAAGAGATTCCCAAAACTCTAAGAGCCCTTAAAAACCCCTCCCACCTTAATTTATACTAGTCTTGTCTTTGCTTTTGCAGGGGGAGGTGAAGAATAAAGTTGCTTCAGATATTCTTATATAAGAGGGGTCCTCTACTGTTTGTTAGAGAGATGTCAATTGAGTATTGGGCAGTGGCCAGGGTCAGTTTTAGGATTTTTGGCTACACAAGCAAAGACATGTTTTCCCCCCGTCCCTATTGAAATTATATACCCTACCATTACTGCTTCTTAACAAAAAAATTTAGTGAATTTTGATATAGATAGCTATTATATCTATAATGATGGAAAAAATAGATGTCCATTATAACATTGCTTTCTTGACTGTGTTTCTGATTTATTATAATAGCTGCAATAAGTTCAACATAACATAACATACCAAAGTGGTGGCTTTGCAAAACATAGAAAATCAGCGGTGTACCTAGACTGATACTAGCAGTGAGAGTAAGGCCTGTAGAACTGCAACTTCTCAGAAGCTGCAAATGCATCTTGATAAATCTTACCATAAGTATACATTTTTCAATCCCTTCAATTGATCACATTAACTTGCAGGGGAGTACTGGTAGGTTTTGACCAGGGAGCCAATACAACTCACACTTATTTTGGACAAGGTGATGATAATTAACATTTATACACTAATAAATACAACACTCTGCAGTATATGATAATACTTGGCATCTATACACTAAAAACATGCTGCACAGTATAATTGATGCAGAATACCTATACACTGTGATAACATATATGCCCACTGTATAGTAATGTTGAGGGTTCACACGCTACAAAATAGAAAAGGCTGACTTATATAATGATGATAGGTTCCTATACACTAATGGTGAGCATTCTATGCTGCATAATGATGCTGAACATTTGTACACAGTGAACACATTGCACGGTATAATTTTGCCAGGTGTCTATTCATTGAAATTGGACATTAAGTATAAGTATGAGTGTAGAGTAGATGGATTAAAGACATGTTGTACTGCACAATTATGAGTTTAGATCAATATATATATATATATACATACACAGTCACACACACATACAGAAAAAAGAATTACACAAAAAGTTATAAATCCTTGGAGAGATGAAATTGGGCAGTTAGAAATAGAGAAAAAAAACCAAGAAGAAATACCCCCAAAGATAACTACAATAATACAGATTGGGATAAAAAGGTACTATACATAAATGGACAACCAAAAAAAGGCTACAACCGGGGGGCGGAGCCAGCTTGGAAGGAGAGCGGACGTGTCTTTATGGAGCTCTGAGCCAAGATAGCCTTTATGGGGGTTAATTAACGTTATATATTAATGGAGACTCCTGCAAATTTTCCTACTTCTACAAGAGTTCACCCGGTGTAGAGGTAGAGGGTCCTATGAACAGATTGCTTATAGGTAGATCAACCTGTAGCTTTTGGGCCTTCGATTTCAGTAATAGTCACCTTTGACGCACTTATTCTTCGAGCAAGACACGGAGCAGCGCGGAACAGACAACCTGTTTAGTTTTATATAGAACTGTCGGAACACACACGCTTTATGTGGCAGAGATCTAAGGATCGCCAGCGCCTAAAAGAGCCCAGGGCTATTTAAGCCAAAGCATTGAATCATAGCAGCATACGGCGGTCAACCAGCAGCTTGAACATGGAGGAGGATAGCTACATGCAAATACAAAATCTCCTTAAGGGTCTAGAGCAAACTATGATTAGAAATTTCAACAGTCTAATCCATGCAGTGAGAGCGTCTGAATCAGAGGAAAATAATCTCCTACCCGAGGCGACTGCAGGGATGGAAGTATTTGAGCAACGTGTGGAACCTCAAAGGGGTGATCATCTCCTTTCTCACGGGATTAGAAAACAAACTGAGGAACAGAAAACTTCCCTATACTCCAGTGAACCTGAGGGTTACTTTACAGAAGCAGACTTACACATTTTTGAGCAAGCGCAGCAGCACTATTTGGAGCCTTCTCAAGCCGTCTGCCTAGACGATGTGGCCGATATCCGGGTACCCCAAGCTACCTCAGACAATGAACAGGGTTTTGCTGCCTGGATCCATACAGTTCAGAAGAGGCGAGTAGATTACCGGCGATACACTGGTAACGCTGAATTGCAGAACGCCGCTACTAACAGTTTTCATTGCAGTCCTTTTCCCACATCACTCGATGCTGCAGCCCAGCCACACATAATTACCTCGCTGCTCCACATTGAACTGACTCTCATCTCGTTACTCTTCTATTATGCTTCTGATCAACAAAACAGGAGAGGTATTGGATAACTGAGCTGATATGTATGGACATCTAATAGAATAACCTGATAAGGCTTTTATTTTATATATCCCCGCAGAAATTCAAGTGACTATAGTAGTTTAAACAGACTGGCCCCCATAACTCTGTTGGACTCTACCCATATAGTACGGCTATCAGCTTTACTAGACTCACTGATCTGAATCAAACGTATCAGGCATGCTTACATGTTAGTTAGCTGCACCTTAATGCTTTTGTGTGTTATAATACATGCCTATATGTTAGTTTTTGATGTACTGCCTAATTTTATGTTCCTATTGATAGACTTAAAAAGCGTACCATAGATTCATGTGTTATTTAGCTTGAGAGTTAACAATACTAGTTGTGTAATTTGTTATATGTTAGTCACTTTGGCAATTGTTTACCCCCCTGTAAAGATCTCTCCCCCACCACAATAATTACCACCTTTTATAAACGAACATATTTAATTAGATTACATGAGCACAAAAGTGTGTACTTAAGGTTAATGAAGGGATGCAACGCTTCTGCCTGCTGTTGTCCCTACAACAGATGAAAACTCTATATGTGATTTCTGCAGTGCTTTCAGTTTTCCCCAAGCTCCACAGGTCACTGTTAATGATGACACATTTAAATTGTCTGATGAGGAGTCCCATGGGTATTGGTTGTGTTTATTTAGTTATTGTTGGGACAGTTTTCCTTACCATTTAGACCTGAGCTTGTTAAGACTATGCGACTGTTTGTCTTACCACAGCTTTTCTAACATTTTATGCTTCCAAGCTACTACCTTCCTTCTTTTAAAGCTCCCCACTGTATAGAAACACATTATTATACATGCCTTAGTTAGATAGAGAGTTGATCTGCTCCTTAGTGAAATATTTAGAGCTTTGATATTACCAAACAGTTCCCTTAATTTCAGAGATACTTTGTCTGGTCACTGCAGTGTTTCCATGCAGGCATCACTAGACATTGCTGGGCAGTGCTTACTGGGATGGCACGGTCTGGCATACAAGTTTTCATCCTTTCCTTAGTTAGATGCATGGGCTCTTTCTGCAGGGTGCTGGACATATGTTCCAGTATAAGATATAGGATAAATTTATCACTAAACAGAGTTATCTAGCTTTACAAAGCTTATTGTTGACATTGTATCTCTTATGATGATGTATAGTTTAAAGTCCTACGCTCTATATTACCTCTTTTAGATATTTATCTCCCATGGCACAGCTACTCACTATGCACTAGTGCTTTTGGGTTTCATCTTACCTTCTCTAGATGGGTAGTTCGCATGGCACATATACACTGCATCCCACTAGTATATCCGTGGTTTATTTTACCTCAGCAACATATTTCGCTCTTCATAATATCCATAAGTAATATCATTGAGTATATGCGTAAGTCAGACTCTCCCTAGTATATCCTGGTTTTCTATTATGTATTTAATGGTTATTGTTGTTTATATGGGTACACTTGACCTCTCTTTTACCTGAATGTTGTGTTATGTTTATATCATTTGTTACAAGCTATCATTTTTTGTGACTATACGACTGTCACTCCTAATTTATCTATGTTCTTATTCATATTACTAGCACATAATAGTTGTATTGATTGAGCCCCTCTCCTCCCTTTCCCGCCGGTACTTATACCTGCGGGTCATATCCCTTTTCCTTTTCCAGCATCGACTATAGGCGGCACTCCCCTAGGAGAGGGGCTCACCCAGAAGTTCCCCAAGCCCCTCAGTCTCTAACTACTTTTACGTCCCCCTTCCACTTGATAATGTATTATAGGATTCTAGGCCCCCTCTTTAGGAATACAAGGGTTTAGATGAATGTGATCTATTTTTTATTACGTAATAATACTCTAATCCAACCTAAATTAGTCCCTGGTGTTGACATACTAACTAACCCCTGCTGAACTAAGTCTATTAAGAAATCCGCTATCTCTCCAACAGAAAATCCAAATCCCTTTAAGTTGTTTATAGATCTAAGTAAATATACAAGAAAATTAACTCAACTTAGACGCTTTGAACCCCCCCCCAAAAAATAAAACTTAGAAAGGAAATTAGAGCCCAGTGATTGAAATACTCTAATAGATCTCATAGCAATAGAATCAGAAATAAATGGGGAAAACAAGTGGGAAAATGGTTTAGATGAGTACACTCTCTCTATACTAAATTATTTAGAACTAGAGAATGAAATTAAAAACTCTAAAAGTGACTTTAAACCAAAATCTATATTTTTCCATTTACAATCCCAAGGAATTCATATACCTGTATTTCAAAATGAGTTCAAAAGGGCTTTCTACGATTATGCAATAAATCTATAGATTCAAATAAAACTAATCTTAATTAGTATGAACAAAGAGCTCTTAAGGAACTATCTAAAAACAATAGTATATCAGGGAGGCAGGCAAGGGGGGAAACATAATTCAAGACAGAGAAGATTATCTAAATGAATGCTTTAAAGGACCAGTAAATACAGTAGATGTGCCTAATCAACAAATGCATGCTAACAAAACAATGCAATAGCAATTAGTTTGAATTTGAAATGAGTAGTAGATTTATTTCTGACAAATTTCAAAGTTATGTATATTTCCACTCCCACTGTGACAGCCATCAGCCAGTCACAAATGCATATACGTATATTCTTTGAATTATTGCACATGCTCAGTAGGACCTGGTGACTCAAAAAGTGTAAATATAAAAAGACTGTGCACGGCTCATAAAAGTGTTATACGGGGTCACCTCATTAAACATAAAGCACGTTTGCGGAGGCAGAGGAGAGACAGATATGACCAACTGCTTTCGGACATTAAGTTATTGGAGGACTTACATAGAAAGGACCCCTTAAACAGAGAAAGAGAAACTGACCTGACTAGAGCCAGAAACGATTTTAATCAACTCCTCCAGGAGGAGAACCATAAAATTGCGACTTGGCTCAATCAGAGGTACTATGAGGGAGGAGACAAAGCTGGGAAACTCTTGGCGAGAACGCTTCGAAGATCCCAGCTCAAGGCGTATGTTTATTCCATGAGAGATCACACAGGTATGGTCTATAAGGATAGCCAGGGCATAGCAGAAATTTTCCGGCTTTACTATGGTGGTCTCTACAGGGAGTGCAGAATTATTAGGCAAATGAGTATTTTGACCACATCATCCTCTTTATGCATGTTGTCTTACTCCAAGCTGTATAGGCTCGAAAGCCTACTACCAATTAAGCATATTAGGTGATGTGCATCTCTGTAATGAGAAGGGGTGTGGTCTAATGACATCAACACCCTATATCAGGTGTGCATAATTATTAGGCAACTTCCTTTCCTTTGGCAAAATGGGTCAAAAGAAGGACTTGACAGGCTCAGAAAAGTCAAAAATAGTGAGATATCTTGCAGAGGGATGCAGCACTCTTAAAATTGCAAAGCTTCTGAAGCGTGATCATCGAACAATCAAGCGTTTCATTAAAAATAGTCAACAGGGTCGCAAGAACCGTGTGGAAAAAACAAGGCGCAAAATAACTGCCCATGAACTGAGAAAAGTCAAGCGTGCAGCTGCCAAGATGCCACTTGCCACCAGTTTGGCCATATTTCAGAGCTGCAACATCACTGGAGTGCCCAAAAGCACAAGGTGTGCAATACTCAGAGACATGGCCAAGGTAAGAAAGGCTGAAAGACGACCACCACTGAACAAGACACACAAGCTGAAACGTCAAGACTGGGCCAAGAAATATCTCAAGACTGATTTTTCTAAGGTTTTATGGACTGATGAAATGAGAGTGAGTCTTGATGGGCCAGATGGATGAGCCCGTGGCTGGATTGGTAAAGGGCAGAGAGCTCCAGTCCGACTCAGACGCCAGCAAGGTGGAGGTGGAGTACTGGTTTGGGCTGGTATCATCAAAGATGAGCTTGTGGGGCCTTTTCGGGTTGAGGATGGAGTCAAGCTCAACTCCCAGTCCTACTGCCAGTTTCTGGAAGACACCTTCTTCAAGCAGTGGTACAGGAAGAAGTCTGCATCCTTCAAGAAAAACATGATTTTCATGCAGGACAATGCTCCATCACACGCGTCCAAGTACTCCACAGCGTGGCTGGCAAGAAAGGGTATAAAAGAAGAAAATCTAATGACATGGCCTCCTTGTTCACCTGATCTGAACCCCATTGAGAACCTGTGGTCCATCATCAAATGTGAGATTTACAAGGAGGGAAAACAGTACACCTCTCTGAACAGTGTCTGGGAGGCTGTGGTTGCTGCTGCACGCAATGTTGATGGTAAACAGATCAAAACACTGACAGAATCCATGGATGGCAGGCTTTTGAGTGTCCTTGCAAAGAAAGGTGGCTATATTGGTCACTGATTTGTTTTTGTTTTGTTTTTGAATGTCAGAAATGTATATTTGTGAATGTTGAGATGTTATATTGGTTTCACTGGTAAAAATAAATAATTGAAATGGGTATATATTTGTTTTTTGTTAAGTTGCCTAATAATTATGCACAGTAATAGTCACCTGCACACACAGATATCCCCCTAAAATAGCTATAGCTAAAAACAAACTAAAACTACTTCCAAAACTATTCAGCTTTGATATTAATGAGTTTTTTGGGTTCATTGAGAACATGGTTGTTGTTCAATAATAAAATTAATCCTCAAAAATACAACTTGCCTAATAATTCTGCACTCCCTGTATAATCTGAATCCCACAACTGTGTCTCATGGGAATGAGGGTCTTTCTCGGAGACTACTGGTCCGAGAATATCTTAAGGGTACTAAAATGAAAGCGCTGGACATAGAGGCAGCTGATAGCCTTCACTCCCTCTTGACTAGGGAGGAGATAGAAGACGCTCTGAAGAGTCTCCCAAGTGGGAAGTGCCCTGGTCCGGATGGACTGGGCTCAAAATACTATAAGACCTTTTTGTCAATACTCTTGCCACACCTACAATCCATGTTCAATTCTTTATCTAATGATAAGACTCTACCTCCTTCTATGCTTGCTGCATATATTACGGTAATTCCGAAGCCGGGAAAACCGCCCGATAAACCGCAAAGTTACAGACCAATCTCTCTGCTAAACGCAGATGTCAAGATCTTGGCTAAGGTGTTGGCGAACAGAGTTAATAAGTTTCTTCCCGGTCTGATTGATTTAGACCAAGTTGGGTTTGTTCCTAGTCGAGAGGCCAGGGACAATACCCTCAAAGTCATGCAGCTGATCTCACACTCAGTCAAAGAGGGACTGCCGCTCACCCTGTTATCAACAGATGCAGAGAAAGCCTTTGACAGGGTGAGCTGGCAGTTCCTTAGGGACACCTTGAGGGAGGTGGGCTTTGGAGATCGGTTTATAGAAATGGTTTTCTGCCTTTACTCGAAGCCCACCGCGAGGGTCAGGGTAAATGGCCTTTTGTCTGAGCCATTTGCTATTTCCAATGGGACCAGACAGGGGTGCCCCCTGTCTCCCTTGCTGTTCGCCATTTCGGTTGAGGCATTGGCGTGCAACATACGAGACAATCGCAGCATAACGGGATACTCAATAGGAGATAGAGAATACAAAATAAGTATGTACGCTGACGACCTGCTTTTCACTTTGAGTGACTTGAGGACATCTGTCCCTGCCCTTTTGTGGGAGTTTTCTAAATACGGTGAGGTGTCTGGCTTTCTGTTAAACACCACCAAATCCGAGGTATTAGGGGTCAACTTAGAACAGTCTGTTAAAGACTGGCTACGTGACTATAGCCCGTTTCAGATAAGAGACAAGCATCTGAAATATTTAGGAGTCTATCTTGCTGCTTCTACCCAGGTTATATTTGAATCCAACTATGCGACACTCCGACGTGAGGTTGCAGCAGACTTGTCTGTGTGGAAACATAAACACATTTCATGGCTGGGGCGGATCGGTGTAGTGAAGATGAACGTTCTTCCTAGACTGCTATATCTGTTCCAGACACTGCCCATCCCGCTCCCACAAGCTTTCCTCCTACAGTTCCAAAACCTTCTTGAGGAATATATATGGCAGGGAACTAGGCCGAGGATTAATAGGCAGACTATGTATAAACCCAGAGAGGGGGGCGGACTAGCCTTCCCAGACATAAAGCTTTACAGAATAGCCGTGATTCTACAGAGAGTGGTTGAGTGGTGCCAGGGAAACCCACAAAAAGACTGGATTTCTATGGACAGAGAGATCCTTCAGGTCAGAGACCTGAGGCCTTTGTTGTGGATCAGTGGTAAATACAGACCCTCGCAGATAGAGGGGTTCCCCCTTTTGGAGGAGCTATTTGTTACATGGGACACCACATTGCGCACTGATTCCCAGTCCTCCCCTTGTCCATGGGGGGGCGACTAAAATCAAAAGACAATATAATGCTGGACTCCCCGGACCTCTCCCTGACATGGTTTTCTTACTTACAGATAGGCCACTTTATCAACACCCACAAATACAAACAGCAGTTGATGAGGGACCCCTCCCCTTTTGAGTCTCTATGTATCCAAAGTAATGTGGCTGGGCATTTGGTCTCCCTCATCTATACTCTACTCCTACAGCCGAGAGACAGCCCCCTTCCAAACTACACAAGGGCATGGCATAAGGAGCTGGGCTCCGAGCTCTCTAATGAGGATTGGCAATGGATTTTCCGAGCCGTAAAAACACTGTCGGTCTCTGCCCGTATGCAGGAATCACATTATAAATTCTTGAGCCGATGGTACCGTACGCCATCTAGGCTTAAGACAATCTACCCAAGAGTCTCTGAGAAATGCTGGAGGGGGTGTGGTGGCACAGGTACGATACTACACATTTGGTGGGACTGCCCGCTCCTGCTGGACTTTTGGTCTTCTGTTTGGCAGGAGATTCAGAAATTGTTGGACATTGACATTCCGAAACTCCCGGAAATTCTGCTTTTCCATTTCCCTACCAAGGTGGAGAATAAGGTGAAAAAGAACCTTCTAATGCTGATGTTGTCGGGGGCTAAGAACCTGATACCTCAGTGTTGGAAATCCCCCCAAATACATGCGGACTGGAGACAAAATGTGCAAAATATTCTCCTTTTGGAGAAATATCATTATGTTAAGACTGCGACACTGGGAGCTTACACGGAAATGCTATTGCTGTGGGAGGGTGCTTGGACGGAGAGAGACTAGCAGGTCCTGTGGCTTAAAATAGCAGACCGTCCTGGAGTGGTGGACACCCTATGCTTTAAATTTTCTTTTTTTTTTTTTTTCCCCCTTCCCCCGATTCCGCCCTCCCTTCCCCTTCCCTCTCTTCTCTGGATATCCTTCTCTCTCCCTCTTCTCCCTTGCTCAATCCTTTTCTACCCATCTATAACCTACTCTCCCTGGCCTCCTTGAATGTGTATATACTGAGAGGTTAGGGAAACTGGAACACAGGCACTGAGCGGCAAACCGGGTAATATTTAATATATCTGTATATCTTAGACTTGTATTGTCTATGTATGTTTAGTCATTTAAGCATCATGTCTTTGCTGTAAAAGGCATGTCATTAGTTGTTGGAAAATTTTTGAAAAATGTAAGTGAAGAGCTAATCATTACTCCTGATCTTAAAGGACACTCAATTGCTGGTAGATTGCTGTACTCATCTATTTACTGCACGGGGACCCCGAGTTATTGGAGTCCCACAGACTGTTAAGCATAGCTGCTGTCAGAATTGTACTTATTGTTTTCTGTAAGTTTCTTTTTCTCAATAAAGCTCTTTTGAAAAAAAAAAAAAAGACTGTGCACATTTTTTTAATGTTAGTGAATTGGAAAGTTGTTTAAAATTGCTGCTTTATCTGAATCATAAAAGTTTAATTTTGACGTGAGTCTCTTTCACAATGCAAAAACAAAAGGAACATTATCTAAAGAAGACTTTGAAATTTTCAATAATGATAAATGCAAAATAGCAATATTATACCATATCCCACAAAGATCAAAAAAATCCTCCTGGTATGCCCATCATATCAGGGATGAACTCCCTAACATTTAACATTTCAGAATATCTGGACCATTTTTTTAAACCTGTGGTACTCTCTCTTAAATCTTATATTAGAGATACCTTAGACGTTTTAAATATTATGGAAACTTTGAAATGGGAAAATGAATACATATGGCTAACACTAGACGTGACCTCCCTATACACAAGTATTCCAAATAAAGAAGGGATTTAAAGTATTAAATATTTTATAACAAACACAACCATCTGCCAAATACACAGAAATTGTTTTTACTCCAATCTATAAATTTTATTCTGACAAAAAAATATTTTTTATTTAAAAAAAAACTACTACTTTACAAATAAGTGGAACGCCCATGGGGACAAAATTTGCCCCAAATTATGCCAACCTGTATATGGGATATTAGAAAGACAACTTTATTTGGGAAAACAACCCCTATAAAAATGAAGTAGTCCTGTGGCCTTCGGCCCCTAAGTAAACAAAAATGACCGAAATTTAAAAATAACCCATAAATGGGGAAAAAAAGGTTAGAATTTTTAGATATGATTTTAATTTTAGTTTCAAAGAGTGAGGAAAAACTGCACAAATGCACAAACATTTGAAAATGAAGAACAGGAACATAAATTGAAATCTGAGGCAAAAAAGGACCCCCAAAAAATAATAGTATCAGGCCTCACAAGAGCAAAAGCACTAGATAGGAGACAATTATTAAAAGGCAAACACAAATCCAGGGAAAATGGTGAACAAATGGGGAATACAATATTCCTAATATAATAGTGCAGCTAACACTATTGAAAAAATTGTGAAAAAAAACTGTCATAATTTATCAAAAGACCGTTTAAAGAAGCATTTTAGAAATTAAATAAAAAAATAGTATTCAGAAAATATAGATTGTCTAAAGGATATCTTAGCTGCAAGTGCATTGAAATAGATCAAACAAGAAAAGAATTGGCTAAATAAAATGAATAAGGGATTTTCCAAATGCTACAGAAATAATTGTAGACTTTGCAAATATTTGGATCCTTACAACAAATATGTTGAATCCACGTCAAAATGAAAATCCTTTAAAATTAACTCTTCTCTAAACTGCCAATCTAAATGTGTGGTATATATTTTGGAATGTTCATGCCACAAACAATACTTGGGTAGGACAATAAGAACCATGAAAAGAAGAATAAATGATCACTTATCGAATCATTTTAAAGAATTTCATCACAATGAAACCAAAGGTCTATAAGGGATATTAAAACGATTTTTTCTTTTGTGATTCAGATAGAGCATGCAATTTTATGCAACTTTCTAATTTACTCTTTAGATCAATATTTCTACATTCTCTTGGTATCTTTTAAAAAGCAGGAATGTAAGCTTAGGAGTCAGTCCATTTTTGGTTCAGTACCTGGGTAGCACTTGCTGATTTGTGGCTACATTTAGCCACCAATCCACAAGCGCTACCCATTGCAATATCACATGTGGAGTTTTTTGCCCTAGAGGATAATAATGGTAACATTTAAGACATTGATTGCATGCACTCAGATAAAATTGTTAAATACTTTTACTGCATGAACCCCATTATAATTGCATTTTTTCTACTATCAAATATCCCTGTATTTATTAACATCTGGACACCTCAGAATTTGATTTACCTTATTAATTTTTTTGAATTGAGGAACTTTTCCAAAAGCCATTGGTACTAGTTTTTAGTATATTTTAGTTGATATTATAATAAATAAAGGAGTTTTTATGTATTATACACTATTTGTTCAATAAATGCTTTACTGATTCATGCACTTTCTGTGTGAATATTGGCTTGGAAATGTTCCTATTGTGAGACCAATGACTATTATATTAGGATCTTTATATGGGTTGTGCTGTCTAGGGCATACTGTTTTGCTTTTTCTCAAATTTTCTAACTCACTTTTGTATTTAATTGCTGTTGTTTACAGTTTCTTAGCAAACACTATGCTACCGAATTTCCAATGCACCAGTTTTATATAATATTGAATAAATTATGTTGAAAACAAAATATTGCTAATGTATTTCCAATTCTTGTCTGTTATCGCTATTATATGTTAAATAAATGTATTGTTTTTCTAAAAACTTGTTGTTTTTTATCATTTCAAGTGTTTGTCTTTTTTTCAATGACAAGAAATGTGCATGTCATTAAACATTGCCAGAAATAAACGAAAAAATATATACCAGTCCAAATTTTGTTCTTACAAAATGAACAAGAATGTAAAAAAAAAAACATTACAAAAATAAATTAATAAAAGCTGCTTAAATTCAACATATTCTGTTTGAATGAGGCTAAAACATTTACTTTCAATAGGTCAAGGCAATTGAAATATAAAATCCTATGTAAAGTTGTTGGAAAAATATTTTCATGATAAATTGAAATGCAGCTGTTGGTTTCTTTCAATTACCTCACGATAACCATTCAAGGATCCTCTACACGTATAGGCTGATAAAATGTACTAGGATATGTACCAATTTTAAAATATGTATACAAACAAATTAATGAATTAAGCACTCTAATTTTTTTTTATCTTTATTATACAAAAGATTTAACAGACACCAAATCTGTTACACAGATGTTTTGAATCATTACGCATGAGGTAAAAACATCAATATTAGCATTTTATATCACCTCATGCAGTAATAAAAGTGCAATATTAAAACAAATAAAAAGAAAAAAATATATAAACCAACACTTGCACTATAGATCCAAACTATGGTCTCACATTTCTTCCATATGCTGAATCATTAGATTTCAATCACTTATAGAAGATTTAATTGCATCAAATTAAAACTGTTTACACATATACAGTGGGGCAAAAAAGTATTTAGTCAACCACCAATTGTGCAAGTTCTCCCACTTAAGAAGATGAGAGAGGCCTGTAATTTTCATCAAAAGTATACCTCAACTATGAGAGACAAAATGTGGAAACAAATCCAGACAATCACATTGTCTGATTTGGAATGAATTTATTTGCATATTATGGTGGAAAATAAGTATTTGGTCACCTACAAACAAGCAAGATTTCTGGCTCTCACAGACCTGTATCTTCTTCTTTAAGAGGCTCCTCTGTCCTCCACTCATTACCTGTATTAATGGCACCTGTTTGAACTTGTTATCAGTATAAAAGGCACCTGTCCACAACCTCAAACAGTCACACTCCAAACTCCACTATGGTGAAGACCAAAGAGCTGTCGAAGGACACCAGAAACAAAATTGTAGACCTGCACCAGGCTGGGAAGACTGAATCTGCAATAGGCAAGCAGCTTGGTGTGAAGAAATCAACTGTGGAAGCAATAATTAGAAAATGGAAGACATACAAGACCACTGATAATCTCCCTCGATCTGGGGCTCCACGCAAAATCTCACCCCGTGGGGTCAAAATGATTACAAGAACGGTGAGCAAACATCCCAGAACCACACGGGGGGACCTAGTGAATGACCTGCAGAGAGCTGGGACCAACGTAACAAAGGCTACAATCAGTAACACACTACGCCGCCAGGGACTCAGATCCTGCAGTGCCAGACATGTCCCCCTGCTTAAGCCAGTACATGTCCGGGCCCGTCTGAAGTATGCTAGAGAGCATTTGGATGATCCAGAAGCGGATTGGGAGAATGTCATATGGTCAGATGAAACTAAAGTAGAACTGTTTGGTAGAAACACAACTCGTCGTGTTTGGAGGAGAAAGAATGCTGAGTTGCAACCAAAGAACACAATACCTACTGTGAAGCATGGGGGTGGCAACACCATGCTTTGGGGCTGTTTCTCTGCAAAGGGAACAGGACGACTGATCCGTGTACATGAAAGAATGAATGGGGCCATGTATCGTGAGATTTTGATGGCAAACCTCCTTCCATCAGCAAGGGCATTGAAGATGAAATGTGGCTGGGTCTTTCAGAATGACAATGATCCCAAACACACCGCCCGGGCAACGAAGGAGTGGCTTTGTAAGAAGCATTTCAAGGTCCTGGAGTGTCCTAGCCAGTCTCCAGATCTCAACCCAATAGAAAACCTTTGGAGGGAGTTGAAAGTCTGTGTTGCCCAGCGACAGCCCCAAAACATAACTGCTCTAGAGGAGATCTGCATGCAGTAATGGGCCAACATACCAGCAACAGTGTGTGACAACCTTGTGAAGACTTACAGAAAACGTTTGACCTCTGTCATTGCCAACAAAGGATATATAACAAAGTATTGAGATGAACTTTTGATATTGACCAAATACTTATTTTCCACCATAATTTGCAAATAAATTCTTTCCAAATCAGACAATGTGATTGCCTGGATTTGTTTCCACATTTTGTCTCTCATTGTTGAGATATACCTATGATGAAAATTACAGGCCTCTCTCATCTTCTTAAGTGGGAGAACTTGCACAATTGGTGGCTGACTAAATACTTTTTTGCCCCACTGTATACTGATACTCTCATATTAAAAAATGTTTAGAAATGCTGGTTACCAAAGTAGAAAGAAGATTATAAAAAGGTACTGTATATTCAAATCAAACCTCGTTTGAACTGTCTGTTGCTGGAATGCATGTGGAATTAAAAAGACATAAAAACCCACCATTTTCAGTCATGATTTAGTTAGAGCTTACAATTTTAAACAACTTTCCTATTTACTTTGGTAATGTTATTTTCTTCGTTCTTTTTGTATCCTTTGTTGAAAAGAATCCCTAGGTAGACTTAGGAGCTGGAAACTAGTTGCTGATTGGTGGCTGCACATACTTGCCTCTATCATTGACTTCAGTATTGTATTCAGCCAGCTCCCAGTAGTCCATTGCTGCTCCGTCAATAAAGAATACCAATTAAAGGGTTAAATTGAAAACAGAAGTAAATTGGAAAGTTAAATGGTATGCTGTATCTAAATCTTGATAGGAAAATCTTGTGTTTCATCCCTTTAAGTGTCCATACCAAAAATTAGGTGAGAAATGGAGATAAGTGTAAGGTGCTGTATTTACTTACTGAAGAAGGAATAAATGTGGTAAAAATAGGACCAACTTAAAGAGTGGCCACAAAAACAGCACTCAGGGAAAAAATACATAAAAAAAATGATCATGAAGGTCTTGATCTCGTCCTCCATCCACACCTTGATTGACCTAGTTGTGAGGCATGGAGCATTGTCCTGCTGCAAAAAACAATCCTTAGAGTTGGGAGTTTTCTTCCAGGATAACCTTGAATCATTCATAAAGAAAAATCTGCCTGGTTCCAGCCTTGCTAAAGTACCCCCAGATCAACACCGATCCTCCGCCAAATTTCACAGTGGATGTGAGACACTGTGGCTTGTACGCAGTCTCCAGGTCTCAGTCTAACCATTGGATGACAAGGTGTTGGGAAAAGCTGAAAATTGACTTTACTCCAGTACTCTATGGTCCAATCCTTTTGGTCTTTTGCAAACCTCAGCCTTGCTCTTCTTTGCTTTTCGTTGATAGAGGGCTTTTATCTAGCTTTGCATGACTTCAGTCCTGCCTCTAGGAGCCTGTTTTTGAACTGTCCACGCCATGCACTTCACCCCAAGTGCCATTTTACATTTTTTAGAAGTAACTTGATGTGATCCTACAGATGTTGAGTGACATTTGAATGAGTTGGCAGCCATACCCGGGATGGTCTTTAGCTTTTTTGCCCCAATGTCTGCTGCTTGACCTTGCTCTTATGAACTGCCATATTTGCAATTTTATGGATGGAAGCAACCTGACACTCACTGTATCCCTCTGCCAGTAAAGCCAGAATTTAAACCTTCTTGCTTTCCTAAGATATGGAGAGTCCACAATATCATCAATTACTAGTGGGAATATCACTCCTGGCCAGCAGGAGGAGGCAAAGAGCACCACAGCAAAGCTGTTAAATTTCACTCCCCTACCCATAATCCCCAGTCATTCTCTTTGCTTTTGTCAATGGAGGAGGTGAAGTTTGGTGTCTGAAGAAAAAATGTATTTATTTTCGCTACAAGCAAGATTTTTGGGTATAACTGTAGTCCACGTCAATATCTGCTGTAGAGTAGTGGTGGCTTTAAAGCAGTTAGAATGTTGTGAGGTAGTCCTTGCTTGGTTTTCTAACATATTTACTGCCCATGGTATAGAAAGCCAGAGTAGGTTTACTCTGTTCTTTCTTTGTCTACAGGTGTCTGTAAGGAGTATGTGTCCTTTCACACATTGTAAGCTCTCCTCCTCCCGGACGGCTAGACTGCAGGTAAGTGCTTTTGTCTTCTAGGTCTGGGAGACTTGCACTTTTAAGGAATTTCTCTGCATTACTTTTATGGGACAGTTAAATTCTGGGGTCAGGATTTTAGTTGGCAGCATGCAGGACGCTGTGTATGTGGGAGACTTGGATAACTCCTTTATGGGCATGAAGGGGTTAACTGTTTATTTTATGGCTATTTATTTTCTTGTTTAAGATGTACTATCTGTTTTTATTGGGGATACGTTTTTTTCATTGCAGCTTCAGTGGATTCTAAGCTTGCTAAATCAAATATTTTTTGTATATTTATTGTGCCTACAACCTATAGCTTCATAATGGACTGTGCTATAAGAAGGTACAGTGGTAGAGTATTCACCTTAGAAACATGTTTAAAGGCAGATGGCTGTTTATATCCAGAGGGAAAAGACTCTGTGTACTTGTGAATCGGCAGAGGCAAACTGAAGGTGTCAGTTTTTTTCTGCCTGGGTTGTTGGTCGGCAGTTTAAGCACTCACTTTCACTAATGGCGCAGCTAAGAAAATTCAGCCGGTCACATGCCTCAGCTTCTTCCACTTCAGCAAGAGAAACATTTTATTCCTTTGTAGCGGTGTCAGCCATGTTAGCCTACTTCAGAAGTCTGTCTCTTTATTCATTTTTTGGTTGTGTATTTTCCGGTGGGACAAGTAAGCAAGATATGCTCTCATGGTTAAAGGGCCATTATACACTCATTTTTTCTTTGCATAAATGTTTTGTAGATGATCTATTTATAAAGCCCATAAAGTTATTTTTTTTTAAAAAATGTATAGTTTTGCTTATTTTAAATAACATTGCTCTGATTTTCAGACTCCTAACCAAGCCCCAAAGTTTTATTTGAATACCGTCAGCTACCTTCTCCAGCTTGCTCCTGTTTGTGTAAAGGGTCTTTTCATATGAAAAAGAAGGGGGAGGGGGGAGTGTCTTATTTCCCACTTGCAGTGGGCTTTCCAACTACCTTTTCAACAGAGTTAAACTGAAAGCTTCTAAGTACGTAATGTCTATTACATGCAGTTATATGAAAATGAGTGTATACTGTCCCGGGGAAAGTGCATATTTTGAGCACTAAGAGCTTTAAGTTACCGCTCTGTATTTTTCAATTTAAAGTGACTGTTGAGCTTTTATGACTTGAGTGCAATTTGCTCAGTTTTAAAAGTAATTTAATAGCACTAAATCGCTGTATAGGAGTGTCAATATATATTTTTATATTGCTGTGTAAAAATGTACGTGACAGTACAAAATTTTATTTACATTTTTAAAATATTGTTTCTGTCTTTTTTTGTTGAAATTCTGATAGATATAATCTTGGAGCAGGAGTCTGTTCCTTTGCATTATTGTTTTTTTATGTCTTGAGGCATAAATAATTTCTCCTATGCAAATTTTGTTACTCATGTTTAGGAAGCACCTTATATTGTAAAAATAAGGTTCTTGGTTATGAGCCTAATGTCTCTCAGGATGATGCTGTTCTGGCAATGCCACAGCTTTCTCCTTAAATGTCCCAAGCTTATATGGTGTCACATACAGTGCCCTGCAGTTCCTCTCAGTCTCCTGGAGGAGTTTATTTGCCTGCAGAAATTGCTGCTTAGGTATCTTCTGCGGTATCTGCAGTATTATCTGCTTTTCCTTTGCTAAAGGGAAAACGCAAGAGGAAAATTAGAGATTCACATAATAAGGTTTCTACTCCACCTACTGCTACGCAGGTTGCTCTCTCTCATAAGTCTGATGAGGAGTATACGTCGGTAGCTTCTGAGGGTGAAACCTCAGATTCAGACAGTATAATTCCTTTATCTGATCCTGAAGAAGTACGCTTCAGATTTAAGCTTGAACACCTTTGTGTACTGTTAAAGGAGGTATTGGCTATTTTTGATGACTCTGATACTCCTGTCATTGTCAACCCTAAGAAATCTAGTAAACTTAAAGGGACAGTATACACTCATTTTCATATAACTGCATGTAATAGACACTACTATAAAGAATAAGATGCACAGATACTGATATAAAAATCCAGTATAAAACTGTTTAAAAACTTACTTAGAAGCTGTCAGTTTGGCTCTGTTGAAAAGGTAGCTGGAAAGCCCACTGCAAGTGTCAAATAAGACACTCCCCCCCCCTCCCCCTTCTTTTGCATATGAAAAGACCCTTTACACAAACAGGAGCAAGCTGGAGAAGGTAGCTGACAGTATTCACATAAATCTTTGGGGCTTGGTTAGGAGTCTGAAAATCAGAGCAATGTTATTTAAAAATAAGCAAAACTATACATTTATTTAAAAAAAACCTTTATGGGCTATATAATTAGATCATCTACAAAACATTTATGCAAAGAGAAAATGAGTGTATAATGGCCCTTAATAAATACTATGATGTTCCTTCCTCTGTGGAAGTGTTTCCTGTTCCAGACCGTGCAAGGGAGATTATCTCTCAGGAATGGCAGAAGCCAGGGATACCTTTCTCCCCGTCTCCCGTCTTTGAAAAGAGGTTTCCTGTTGTTGATGTTGACTCTATTAAAGATTCATGGCATATGGTGCCTAAAGTAGAAGGGGCTATTTCTACTCTGGCTAAGAGAACTACGATCCCTATAGAGGATAGCTGATCTTTTAAGGATCCCATAAACAAAAAGCTGGAGGTTTATTTGAAGAAGATGTATGTTCATCAAGGCTTCAATAGCAACCTGAGGTTTGTATTACCACTGTAGCAAGTGCAGCATTTTATTGGTGCGACGCCTTGTGTGTAGTTCTTTTTGTAGAGACTCTGTTGAAGGAGATCCAAGATAGGATTAAGGCTCTCAAACTAGCCAATTCCTTTATTTCTGATGCTAGCATGCAAGTTTTTAGACTGGGAGCCAAGATGTCTGTCTTCTCTGTCTTAGTCTGTGGGGCTTTGTGACAAAGCTTCTGGTGTTTCCTTACAAGGGTAAGACTTTGTTTGGACCTGATCTGGCAGAAATAATTTCTGATCTTACGGGTGGAAGAGGGTCTTTTCTACCACAATGTAAGAAGAATAGACCTAAAGGACTTGAACTGCGTTCATGACTTTTCCTCCCTGGGAGTGATTGTTCTAGTTCCAGTAAGGGAACAGGGTCTAGAACTAAAGTGTCTCAATAAGTTTCTCTTGGTATCGTCCTTCTAAATGAAAAAATTGTTCCATTCTTCCTTTGGTCCAAGATGGTCAGTTCATGACAACCATAGACCTGAAGGATGCGTATCTTCATCTTCCACAGGGATCATCACAAGTTCCTGAGATTCAACATTCTAGACAAACACTTTCAATTTGTGGCTCTTCCGTTTGGCCTTGCCACAGCTTCTAGAATCTTCTCAAGGTTCTGGGGGCTCTCTTGGCAGTGAAAATTACAGTGGCGCCCTACCTGGAAAACATATTAGTTCAGGCGCCATCTTTTCAACAAGCAAACTCTCAAACAGAGATCTTGTTGTCTTTTCTACATTCCACGGCTGGAAAGTGAATATGAAAAAAAGAGATCCCTTGGTCCAGCTACTAAGGTAGTTTTCTTAGGGAATATAATAGATTCCCTATCTATGAAAACATTTCTGTTGGAGGTCAGAAAATCCAAAGTTCTTTTCTCTTGCCTCTCTCTGCAGTCTACTGTTCGGCCATCAGCGGCTCAATGTATGGAGGTAATTGGTCTGATGGTCGCTTCCATGGACATCACTCCCTTTGCTTGATTCCATTTGAGAGCTCTGCAGTTCTGCATGCTCAGACTATGGAACGGAGACCATTCGGATCTGTCTCAGAGGATAGATCTAGATCAGTCAACAAGAGACTCTCTTCTGTGGTGGCTTTCTCAGGAACATTTGTCTCAGGGCACATGCTTCCGGAGACCTTCCTGGGTGATTGTGACCATGGATGCCAGCCTGCTGGGCTGGGGAGCAGCCTGGAACTTGTTAAAGGTCAAGAGATCTGCAGGCCGCCATGATAGATGCTCTGGCGGTTCCTTGGGATTTCAATCTAGCATACGTTTCCTCCGTTTGCTCTCCTTCCACAGGGACTATGGACTCGGGAGGAGTCTGCTCTCTCCATAAACATCTTGGAGTTGAGAGGGATTTACAATGTTCTGCTGGCTTGGCCTCAGTTGTCCTTAGCCCAGTTTATCAGGTTCCAGTCGGACAACATCATCTCAGTGGTTTACATCAACCACCAGGGAGGAACTTAGAGTTCCTTAGCCATAAAGTTGGTGGCTCAGATTGTTCAGTGGGTGGAAACTCACAATTGTTGTCTATCTGCCATCCACATTTCAGGAGTAGACAACTGGGAAGCAGATTTCCTGAGCAGACAGACATTTCATCCTGGGGAGTGGGATCTCCATCCGAAGGTGTTCTCCAGGTTAACCCTCAAATGGGGGGTGCTGGAGTTGGATCTGATGGTGTCTCGGCAGAACGCCAAGGTTCCAAGGTACACTTCAAGGTCAAGAGATCCGCAGGCCGCCATGATAGATGCTCTGGCGGTTCCTTGGGATTTCAATCTAGCATACCTGTTTCCTCCATTTGCTCTCCTTCCACAAGGCATTGCTCGTATCAAACAGGAGAGAGCATCAGTAATTCTAATAGCTCCTGCATGGTTTCGCAGGATCTGGTATGCAGACCTAGTGAAGATGTCATCTCTTCCACCTTGGAGGTTGTCTTTGAGGAAGGACCTTCTAACTCAGGGTCCATTCCTTCATCCAAATCTTGTTTCTCTGAAGCTGACTGCTTGGAGATTGAATGCTTAGTTCTGTCTAAGCGTGGTTTTTCTGAGTCGGTCATTGAGACCATGATCCAGGCTCACAAGCCTGTTACTAAAGAAATTTACCATCAGGTATGGCGTAATTACCTTTATTGGTGTGAATCCAAAGGCTACTCTTGGAGTAGGGTCAGGATTCCTAGGATGTTATCCTTTCTCCTGGAAGGTCTGGAGAAAGGATTGTCTGTCAGTTCTCTGAAATGTCAGATTTCTGCATTATCTATTTTGTTACATAAGCATCTGGCGGATGTGATGTTCAATCTTTTTGTCAGGCCCAGGTCAGAATCAGGCCTGTGTTTAAACCTATTGCTCCTTCTTGGAGCCTTAACCTTGTTCTTAAAGTTTTGCAGCAGGCTCAGTTTGAGCCTTTGCATTCTATAGATATTAAGTTGTTATCTTGGAAGGTTTTGTTTCTGGTTGCTATCTCTTCTGCTCGGAAAGTCTCGGAACTCTCTGCTTTGCAGTGTGAATCGCCTTACCTTATCTTTCATGCTGATAAGGTGGTTCTCCATACTAAGTAGCGTTTTCTTCCTAAAATGGTTTTGGATAGAAATATTATTCAGGAAATTATTGTTCCTTTTCTATGTCCTAATCCTTCTTCTCATAACGAACGTTTGTTGCACAACTTGGATGTTGTGCATGCTCTAAAATTCTACCTACAGGCGACTAAGGATTTTCACAAGTCCTCTGCCCTGTTTGTTTGTTTCTCTGGAAAGCATAATGGTCAGAAAGCTACTGATACTTCTCTTTCTCTCTGGTTGAGAAGTATAATCTGTTTTGCTTATGAGACTGCTGGTCAGCAGCCTCCTGAGAGAATTACAACTCATTTCACGAGGGCTGTCTCCTCTTCTTGGGCTTTCAAAAATGAAACTTTTGTGAAACAGATTTGCAAGGCTGCAACTTGGTCCTCTCTGTATACTTTTTCAAAATTTTCAAAATGTTATACTTTTGCCTTGTCTGAGGCTTCATTTGGGAGAACAGTTCTTTGAGCGGTGGTGCCTTCTGTTTAGGTCTGCTTGTCTTGTCCTCCCTCCCTAGTCATCTGTGTCCTCTAGCTTGGGTATTAGTTCCCACTAGTAATTGATGACGTTGTGGACTCTCCATATCTTAGGAAAGAAAACAAAATTTATGCTTACATGATAAATTTCTTTCTTTACGGATATGAAGAGTGCACAACCCCACCCTTATTTTAATTCAGTTATTTTTTACTAAACCTCAGGCACCTCTACACTTTTGTGTTATTTATTTTTCAATTTCCCTTTGGTTGAATGACTGGGGATTATGGGTAGGGGAGTGACATTTAACAGCTTTGCTTTGGTGCTCTTTACCTCCTTCTGCTGGCCAGGAGTGATATTTCCACTAGTAATTAATGACGTCGTTGGCTCTCCATATCCGGAAAGAAAGACATTTATCAGGTAAGCATAAATTTTGTTGTTCCTCACTCAAAACATTTCTTTTAAACTCTTTTGTCATGGTTAATAGTTTTTCTTTTATTCCAATCACTTTTGCGGTACTACTAGCACTGTTTTTGCCATCCAGCTGGTCCTATTGCAAGAGGATACTGATGACCACATACTATTGGAATGGCATAAGCAGCACAAGCCATGCAGGGTTATCAACTTTAGTACTCACACGTCCACTCTGTCATAACCACTCATAACCTTTCTAACAATCATCTGTATAGTACCTCCATGTTCCTGAGCCGATCCTCCAACAGGGCAAACTGGTTTGCTGAGACTGCTATTCCAAATTGCCATATTTAAAATGATGGAATTCACATACAGAGTAAAATAAGTAGTAAAATACAAAAATAAGAAACAAAAAAATGAAATACAAATGCAAAAAAACCCAATGAATTCCCTTTGTGTATCAATGTAGCTTTTCCAGAATTTGTGTCCTGTATTTCAATGTAACCAATCTAAGGTGTTCTTAAAAGAAATTGAGAAAACAACTTCTGTTGTGAAAATCCCATCAATTAAATCAGTAATATCTGTCTCACTGTAGCCTGAAGGCTTTTTACTCAGTTGGCCTTGGTCCTCCTCTCTTCGAAGAAATCTCAAGGAAAGTAGAAGCAGAATACAGTTTAATGGACACAACAGTTACTAAATGGATAATACTCACTGGGATGTATTCATTAGAAAAAGCTTTTTATTATATAATTATATATAACAATTAAATATAATTGTTGAAATGGATTAAGCTATTTTATTTTTTGTACCACTTTATTCTGAGAGCAGTTTGCATGAATAAAAAAGCTTTATATATATATATATATATATATATATATATATATATATCTTCTTTCTCAATCAGAATTTAAAACAATAAGATGTATTCAGGTCTCAATCTAGATGGTATTTAAATGTCAGTACATCCCTCTTACCATTTGTCCTTGTCCAGGCTGTATGTTGTAATGGGAGTTGTTTCAAACCACATCATAAAATGGTTTTCTTCTTTAGTAAACCAATTGCTTTGGCCTGTGGGGTTTGTCAACAATATTTTATATTTATAATTAATTAAATAGACAGTAAAAATGATTTTCATCTGTTGCGAAAAAGTTTGTTTTTAAATATTTCTTTAGGTCAAATGGACACCATAACATTTCTAGTTTCTGTCCAAAATTTAAACCCATTCGTGGTTTAGCTTAATCCGCCAGACTACTTCTTTAATCAGAAAAAACCCCAAAAACATTTATATAAATGATAAAACATGTTCTATATTCTATCCATATTTGATTACTTTATTTTTATCCAGCTAGAGACTACCACTTGTAAAGTTATCTTTGTTGAAGATGTGTAGGAATTTAGTAGTCCCCAATCAAGTACTGTTTTCAAACAGGTTGTCCTTTTCTTATTTTCTGATAGTTATCTCTGACACAGTCCTATCTCAGATTCTATTTTTATCAAAAATGTAATTGATCCAAACAAGAAAAGCCTTTGCTGTGTGAAAACTTGTCCTTTTGTGTGTCTCTATGATTAACTAAAAAAAATATTTATTAATCAATCATAAAAACAACGCTCTATATTTCCTATAAATTATTTGAGTTACACACAATTTTGATACCAAAAACCCATGTAAAATAATTGAATAATAATTACAGTGGGGCAGATTACAAGTGGTGCGCTATTTATTGCCTTCACTCGTGCTCAAACACTGCCAGAAGAAAACTTTTAACACGTGCGGGTTAGTGTGCGTATTAGAAGTTTAAACTAAAATGTTGCGCATTCTAGCTTGAGTATTTTGGATACTGGGACCGAGTTAACTTCTTTCCATAGACTTTAATGGGGTGGCCAAACTGGAAGGAAAAAAACTAACACTTATTGCTCGCGTGCTAACCTGGCACTGCGTTCATTCTACAGCCAGGGACGTAACTAACGGTGATGCGAGGGTCGCCATTGCGACTGGGCCCAGCAGGTCTCCCAAACAGGGGGGGCCCAACAAGGCAGGTGATTGTATTTTTTTATTATTTTTTTTTATTATTATTAATTTTTTTTTATTTTATTTTTTATCCCCTCAAAACTTATTATGAACCTGTTCGATTCACTAATATTGATTGATTGATTCACATATTAATACTATTTGTAATGACCAGGGGGCACTAGGGCAGCCAGGCGCAGCAGCACAATTGTCACTTTATTTGATGTCTGGGCAGCAGGCGCTGTCTGCTGCCGGCTTCCTGCCCCGGCCGGAACTTTCCATTTTGGCGCGCACTGATCTCTTCTCTTCTCCCTCCTCCTGACTGACTGGCTGCACCCACGTGTATCTCAATTGTCTCGTGACTGCACGTGCGGTGCAGCAGTCAGTAGCAGGAGTCGACCGAGTCACTGGAGTGTGGTCTATGGAACGTCTGGGTCCAGTGGGAGTCTCTGGCTAGCGCGGCAGGCCAGCAGCAGTGTCACAGCCAGTGAGTGACTACTGAGTGGAGAACGGAGTGGAATCGGAGGTAAGCTTTCTAAATTCAGTAATGGCAGTGACAATACACAGAGCACAGGCTTGAGTGCTGCTCTGTTTAATTTCATTTACAAATGTTCCTTTGCTATAGAGCTGTGCTCACTTGTTATGTGTTCTGCATTATCTCAGCCCGCTGACTTAGTAAAGGCTATTTGTGAAGTAATTTCACACACACCTGTTTTTTGTTCAAATAGAACGATAACGTTTTGTAACGCAGTAAAGCCGTGCTGGTCACTACCTCCAGAGTCGTCCTCAGCAAATGTACAAATGGATTCTAGCAACTACAACATTTTATTATTTCCAGCATAACACTCCAGAAAGTGCACCTTTACAAGTAAATAAAGAGCATTGAGTTTATAATCTTTCTGGGAATCAAAAATAGGAGATTCAAGAATTTCTTTCTGTAGAATGTGTTTAAATGGTATTAACATAATTTTTTCCTTGTAGGATCTAAAAGAGCATTTAAATCCTATTTTTTCCCCACTGTCCAATAAGGCAGAAATACACTTTCAGAAAAAAAAATATTTAAACAACATTATTTTAAACTTTTTTGTGATAAACCGCGTTGAGCTTGTTTAAAAACAAAAAACAAATATACAAGCAATATTTAAATAGTTGAATGTACGCACCTTTAAGACACTTTTTTACGACACAGCAACTAAACCACCTGCATCAGGCCTACCTTGCGGCCTACTCTGCGGCCGCACTACAGCAATCAATAACCCAAGCAGGAGAGCCTGCTCCGGACAGCAAATGAAGGGCACATATAACTGACCAAAGATACAGCCCTATTACACCTAGTGGAGAGGAAGTGTCAGCCGCATCTCTATAATCACTGGCAAGTGATAAATCTACACAGCCCACTACCTGAAACATAATAGGGTTCAGACAACATCTACAACTGTGAGTAAAATGACTTCAACATTTATATTCAGACTGCATGGCCTCTACAACACTAAAATACTGCATATAAGGGAGTCACATGGGATATCACTCTGATAGCAACCTGGGCCTACAACTCTAGCAGGGAAGAATGACATTTAAGCCTTTTCAAGGGCCAAGACCACCCATCGCACATCAGAGTTCTACAGATCCATGCTACACATACCTTACAGGTTGCCCTGATAAATACATACCACTGCCTAAAACTATCATTAAAGACTAAAATCCTTAGGCCTTAAGTATACACCTGACGGCCATGTGCTGTTTGGAAATAGTACAAAATGTCTACCAGGAGACCCTCACGGTCAGAGAAATCCATTAAAGGCCTTGCCACTCCAACCTCTAAAGTCCACGCTTTCTTTAAAACCCTGGAACCAACCCTGGTAGACCAACTGGAAGCTACAGACAAAACACAAACAGACACCAGTAAACAGGACTTAGACATGGAAGATGGCAGGGGCGGAACTAACTGTGATGCAGAGGTCATGGCCGTGACCGGGCACAGGAGGTCCCTAACTCAGGGAGGGTCCAACTTCAGAACATGAAACAAGATGTTTTTTTGTTTTAACTATTTATTTATTTTTGTTTGTTTCCATGCAGCACAAACTTTATTTGACCCACTTTACTGTGCTTCAGTCTTATTGTCTTGAAGTCTAATCTTTACAGTCCCTAAGGAGGCTATTTGCACAGCGCAGCTCAGCCGTCCGGCCCCGTTCCCTCCCTTCCCATTTTTCCTTCTTTGTAATTGCTGCTAAATAAGAAAACAACTACAATACTAGAAAGCTTATATAGGATGCACTCAGCCATGAAACAACTTTTCCAAGACACTGATGGGTCTAAAATAGATTGAAAATTCTGCAGGGACACCAGTGTGCACTGCAACATGCTCAGTCATTGTATTGGGGTGTCTCGAAAGTTACATCATAAATGATTAAAAATTTAGTTTAATTATTTTTTTTGTGTTGTTACTTTAAAACTGTTCATCCCTCAAGCTGACACTGCAGTCCTTTGCAAGAGGTAATGGTTATTGTTTTTTTATTCTTCTTATATTCTGCCCAGTATTCCTTTAAATAATGAATATCATATTCAGGGGCTGCTGCACTTGCTTGCAATACTCCTGTGGTTTTTTTTTTTTTTATGAAAACAGTGTGCTCTGCAGCATTCCACTGCTGTTGTTAGTGAGCTCTGCCCGTGCCAGTACTTTTGTCAGTGTGTTCTACAAAGTGTCAGTCATCAGTATTACTGTCAGCAAGCCCTGCTCCTGCACCAATGCTGGTGTCAGTATGCCCGGCTCCTTTGCCACTGCTACTGTCTGTAAGCCCTACCCTGTGTCAGTGCTCAATGTTGCTGTCAGCATGCCCTGTTCCTGTACCACTTCTGCTGTCAGTGAGCCATATCCCTGTGCCACTTCTGCTAATCAGTGTTACTGTCAGTGAGTCATGTCCCATTTCAGTGCTGCTGTCAGTGTCTTTTGACCTGTTGTTAGTATCCTCTTTTTGTTGTTATTTTTTTCTTAAATTGTTTGTTTAGGTTTTAAATTAAGATCTCAACAAGGAATTAAGGTGCAGGGAAAAAACAAAGATATTAAGCAAATGTGTGCCAGACGCTTAACCACATTTACAGATGTTTTCTTCTGCTTCTCTGTGTGTGTGAGTGTGTGTGTGTCCTTTTTTTATAGAGAGTATGTGTGTGTTTTGAGTATGTGTGTTTATGTGTATGTGTGTGATTATCCCTATATATGTAGGTGAAGTAGATAGTGTATGTATGATGTAATGTATCTGTGTGTACTGTCTGTGTGTCTGTATGTGTTTGTACCTGTATATGTATGATCCCTATAGATGTAGGAGAAGTAGATAGTGTATGTGTTTAATGTATCTGTGTGTACTGTCTGTGTGTCTGTATGTGTTTGTTTGTATTTATGTGTGTGTACCTGTATACGTATGATCCCTATAGATGTAGGTGAAGTAGTGTATGTATGTAATGTATCTGTGTGTACTGTCTGTGTGTCTGTATGTGTGTGTACCTGTATATGTATGATCCCTATAGATGTAGGGGAAGATGTGTATGTATGTAATGTATCTGTGTGTACTGTCTGTGTGTGATTATCCCTATATATGTAGGTGAAGTAGATAGTGTATGTATGATGTAATGTATCTGTGTGTACTGTCTGTGTGTCTGTATGTGTTTGTACCTGTATATGTATGATCCCTATAGATGTAGGAGAAGTAGATAGTGTATGTGTTTACTGTATCTGTGTGTACTGTCTGTGTGTCTGTATGTGTCTGTGTGTATGTATGTGTGTGTACCTGCATATGTATGATCCCTATAGATGTAGGTGAAGTAGTGTATGTATGTAAGGTATCTGTATGTATGTACTGTATATATGTGTGTTTTTGTGGCATAGTACATTGTCCTACATTTCTTTGAAGGATTTTGTGTTCTGGGTAGGGGCTCCATGCTGTCATTTTGCCTAGGGCCCGCACTTGCTAGGGCCGGCCCTGTACACACCCCTCGGCCTCAGGCCCCTTGTAAAAAAATATTCTATTGAGAGCACTCCATGGCTCCCCCAACAGGTCCCCCAGGTACCATATAGAAGTTCTATGGCCAGTGCCCAGGGACCCTGTTGGGGAGGACATGGAGAAAGGTCAGGTGGAGCTGGAGTGTGACTGAGTGGTCTTGTTAATTGAGGACTCCGGTCTGGAGCTGCTGCTCATAGGCGGCTGCTTGCAAGCTTGCTTCAGTCAGTGCTTCTAGCAGACAGGCAGCATTAGTTAGAGAGACTCCTCCTCACCCATAACCCTCCACTTCATGCACATGAGGTGCAGAGCCAGAAAGTGACCAGTCTGAAATGCAGTCATTTAAAGTAAGTCTGTGCTGCTCTGGTGATTTTCTATTTTTTTAAATAAGTGTGTGTTGTACTGTCTGTCTTTATATTAATATAAACTTTACTTGTGTGTGTACTTGTCTGTAACCCATTATAGAAAAGTACTGTTTTGTGCATCACTGACTGACAACACAGTCACAGTACTTTTCCACAATGGGTTACAGACAAGTACACACACAGGTAAATATAGTAATATGCTGGTGGGCTTACAATACTCCATACCTATAGATAGTATGTATATATATATCAAAACAAAAATGTATCAAAATCACTTTTTTTCTGTGGGGGCCTTCATGGATTCTTGCAACGGGGCCCTGAGGTTTCAAATTATGCCTCTGGAAAATGGAGCACCCCTTACCAAAGCAGACCTTCGAAGTCTCCCCTCTAAAGAGGATTTTTCCAACTTCATATCCCAAGTAAGCACGATATTTAAATCGAGCCTCTCTGAGGTTAGAAAAGAAATTAACGAAATTGGGAACAGAATTGTACAGCTTGAGGAAGATGTAGAACACACAGACAATCTGTTAGACCTCCAAGTGTGACAAACATCATATAATTAAAAATTAATCAGACAACTACAGGATCAAGTTGAGGACCTGGACAATACTGGAAGGAGACAAAATATTAGAATTAGGGGTATCGCAGAAACTATCCACCCCTCTGACCTACTTAAATATCTACAAATATTATTCAATCATCTAGTGGATAACACAGAAGAAACTGAATTTCCATTACACAGATACCACAGGGCTCTAAGGCCTAAACCTAAAGAAAATGCCCCGCTGCGGAATGTCATTCTTAAATTCACCAGCTTCAGAGATAAAGAAGATATCTTATGCGCAGCAAGAAATAAATCACCAGTCACCTTTGACAATACCCCTTTACAGTTCTTTGCAGATCTCAGCCAACTGACACTACAAAAGAGATGTGAGGCAAGATTCCTTACTCTCCACCTCAGAGATCTGAAGATCCCCTATCGATGGGGATTCCCCTTTTGCCTCAGAGTCCTCAAAGACAACAATTACATTCTCTACAGATCTCTAGACGACCTGGATCAATCTGTTCACAACTAAACATCCAGAAACCAGAACTTCCTTTTCTCCAAGCCAACTGTGACAGTGATACGACCACCCTAGAAAGACCCCTCAAGCCTCAGAGATCAAGCTGGACCACAGTATCCCACACAAAGAAACCGAGAAACGCCACAGAGCCTGTGATAACCTCCGCTATGACGGCCCCTACTCCTGACACATGAAGAAGCCACCCTTGACATGGCCACCCATGCTTGAGTCACATTGATATATATCGACCCTACTCTCCAAACCCTGCTTGGTATCCACATGTTTTTTTTTGTTTTTTTTTGCCACCTCCTAATATATATATTGCATGCAAAGGCGACATAAGATCCCATAGTTTAAATTTACTACATATACTCTATCTTATTTAGTTAAATATGAAGGTAAAAAGAGTACCACCATACGCCAATCTAATTGCCACACTCATAGGCTAGTAACTACCTAACCCTATGTCTATAATACACTTATGTAGTCAATTTGCTATTATTTAACAGTAGCACTTACTTTTACCCCCCCCTTCTTTAATTGAGTGCACTCAATGGTTTTGCAACTTATTTTGTTAAAATTGCTTGCTTTACTCAGTGTTGTATTTTTATATATATATATTGTCTTATATTGTTGTATTTATATATATATATATATATATATTTATATATTGTCGGATTTACCACCGACAGCAGGAGATCTTTCTGTTTACTTCCCTTCCCTCCTCCCTTTTCTCTTCTATCACCCCCCCCCAGGTTGGGTGGGACAGCATTGACTCACTTTGTAGGAGTTTCCAGGTAAGCTGAACATACCCCACAATATGCATCCTAATTACCACCAGCACTACTCACAAACAAAATACGCCCTACAACTACTACAACTCTGCTCTATCGACTTTAAAATATAACCGCCCATATGACTAAACAGACGATCAAAATAGCCACACAAAATGCTAAGGGCCTGAACTCTCCCACCAAAAGATCTGTAGCAATGTCCTGGTTCAAAAGATCTAAATTAGACATAGTCTTCATACAAGAGACACACTTCTCCAAACAAGGAGTACCCGATAGGTAATTTTGCATCAGGCGAAAGGAAACAAAGTGGAGTTGGTATCCTCATACATAGATCCCTTTGTCTACACACATGTTCACCAACTAATTATCCCTGAGGGCACACCTTTATTAGGGACCCACCAAATAGTAGATCAGTTTAAACAATAATACAGTAAACTATACAACCTCCCTATCCCACCGGCAAACAATGCTAATCTCCCCACTTTAGCCGACAACTTAGCCAAATCCCTAGAAGAACCGTTCTCCCCCCAAGAAAACCATGCAGCAATCAACTCCTTCCTCTACACAAAAGCCCAGGTCCAGAGGGTTTCTCCAACTTATACTACAAACAATATAAAGATATACTAGTGTCCCACCTAACAACTATGTTCCACTAGATAGATGACGCTAAGACTTGGACCCAATAAACATTAGAAGCACACATTACCATCATACCTAAGCCTGACAAGGACCCCTCTAGGGTGGAAAATTACAGACCTATATCATTACTCAATACAGACATTAAAATATAATGTCTTAGTTTTAGCCTCAAGAATCAATAAAGGAATTTCCCACCTAGTACATGTCGACCAGACGGGCTTTATGCCAAATAAGGAATCACGTGACAATACCATAAGACCCATCCACCTTATTGACCATGCCGATGCAGAAAAAGCCTTTGACTGGCTGGACTGGAAATTTCATAAACAGTGCCTTTGTGACTTTGGATTTGGTCAAAAAATGATACACAGAATACTTAGCCTAAACACAAACCCATCTGCACAAGTCAGGGCAAATGGCACTCTATCGGATAGATTTAATATCAATAACTGAACTAGGCAGGGATGCCCTTTGTCCCCACTCCTCTTTGCACTGACCATAGAGGTACTAGCATCACACTTTAGAAATAACCCCCGACATCAGAGGAATCCAGTTTAGTGACAATGAATTCAAAATATCCTTATATGCTGATGACGTATTAACCACACTCACATCTCCACATACCTCACTACCCTCTCTTTTGGGGGAGTTTGAAAGATTTGGCAGGTATTCAAACTTTTCCATTAATGCAACCAAATCTGAAATTCTCAATATCTCTGTACCCAAAACAGACTTTGACACCCTTAACAGACTTTGTCCCTACAAACTTAAACATGATAAACTTAAATACCTGGGAATCTATTTAGCACCTTCGAGCAGGAAACTTTTCAAACACAATTATTTGCCCCTTCTACTTAACCCCTTAATGACCACAATGTACCCTGTATGTCACTGGTCGTTAAGGGTTTTTTCAGGACATAATAGCACAAGTCTAGCAAGAACACGCCATTAATGCCCTCCCTCCAGCAGGCTTTGTGGAATAGAGCATTCTAAATGCTGGTGGCAAGACCGCGCTATAAAACAATCAAGTCCCAAGAAAAGGCCAGCGACATACAGGGTACGTCGCTGGTCCTTAAGGGGTTAAAATATCCAAGAGCCTCACCACTTGGAAAGACAAACCATTATCCTGGTGGGGATGCATACAGACTATTAAAAGGACTACCCTACCCCAAATACTTTACATACTACAAGCTGCACCTTTCCCCTCCCAACTTCATACCTGAACCACTTACAATCCTTAATTCCTTAATTTGGGGAAACAAGTCTTGTATTAACAGAAACATATTATAAAGCCCTCTGGGCTCGGGCGGTCTAGGATTACCCCACCTCACAAAATACTACAAAGCAATCACTCTCCAAAGAGTACTAGATTGGCACGACGGTCCTTGCCTCAAAGCTTGGACAACAATGACGCACATCTATTAGAATACTCCGCCTTAGGCCCACTATGTTGGATCAAACATTCCAAAGGACCAAATATAGCAAGATCTTCACATATACATGCTCACTTCTTTAAAACCTGGGACAATATCCGGACTAGATCCAAGGGAATCTCTACGCTTATCTCCCCAATGCCTCCTATCCCAGTCAACAGGGAACTAACAGGAGGCTTATTACTAGATAAAACAACAGCTCATAGACTAAGATATACTATCCCATTTACCAAATTAACGATAGATGGGAAACTAAAACAGAGAGCTCAATTTACAGACACAGCAGGAGGCAGTTTCTCCTCCTGGCTAAAATATGTCTAACTATCACACCTTGTAACATAATCACCACATAAAAAAGGACCTCCTTAGAAATATGACTGATTCTGGATGCCTATGCCTCCTAGACATCCGACCCCGAGGAACACTATCTACCGCAACAATACTATTAGATGACTCAGATTCAACAACACTCCCCCCTTACACATCACACTGGCAGGACGAACTGGAAACTCCTATAAATACAAAGCAATGGAAAAATATAATCTATAACACACGCAAATCCTCATCCTCCCCCAGAATATTGGAACTCAATCATAAAATACTAATGCGTTGGTAAGTCACCCCAGAAAGAATAAATAAAATATATCCCTTGGCCAACGCATTGTGTTGGAGGGGATATAACTGCCCAGGCACAATGTCACATATATGGTGGCAATGCCCTAAACTAGCTCCCTTCTGGGAGCATATAATACCTTTTCTAAAGAACTATTAGGGACCCACTCTGCGCTGAAGCCAGAGACAGCCCTGCTTGACTATAAGCCAGCAAAAATTTGCAAGATTCGCTGGAAACTACTACAAATAGGCCTCAACAGCACTAGATCTTTAATAGCTCGAAAATGAAAATCCCTTCAAATATCCTCTAGGGATGAATGGTTACAAAACACCTCTGACCTCTTACAATAGAAGAATACTCTTTTTATAGGAATGGCAACCTAGAAATGTTCCACAATATAAAATGTTACTAGAAATCTTTAATACGACCCGCACACCATCTCTGTACGATCCTCACTCACTCTCCCACCCAGCCTCTCCCTTCTATCCCCTTCTCCTCTTTTCCCCCTCTTAGAATACTTTCACTCTTTCTTCAGAGCTGCCGAACACTGACAATGGTTTTACTTAATACACTGTAAAAAAAAAAAAAAGTGACAACGCATTTAAGACTTACCTAATCTGCTATTCTGTTATTTGTTCACATTACTGTTATTGTTAATGTTAATGTTTAATTCCTCTACACTGGGATGATTTGTCCTTGCAATACATATCCATACCAGTTGTTTCTTTAAATCCTTTATTGGACATTTTCTGTTGTAACTTGAAGCGGTTGAAAGAAGGAACACAGTGCTCAGCAACCATACTTACTATAAACATTGTTAGATGCAGGGACTTGTGCATCTCAATGCGGACTAAGCCACTCTATACCTGAGTAAGGACTATTGTTGGTGTAAATATCATGCCAATTGTTGTGCCAGTGACTGATATATACTTACACCTGTATGGTTTACTTGAATTTTCAATAATAACTATTTAAAAAAAAAAAAATACAACTGTAAAATTTAGAACTTAAAATCTAAAGTAAACCATTATTATTAACAGAACAGCACATAAGTCCATGTAGAACTCAACTATTTGCACACCAATATCACTAGAGCGATTTCCGACATGAGTTTATCTGTTCACCCCATTAAAGTCATTTATGTGAGGGATTTAGTGAACCCACCCTATCCAACATGCAGGTGCTAGAATGCCCTAGACTATTGCTCGAGCAATAAAAATAACCTTTCAAGAAAACAAGCAGAATGTGCTTTCTTGTGCAAATCAATAAACCTCATACAATATAGTAATAATGAGGCAAAGGGGCACTCACAAAATGAGCAGCACTCTCTTCTGCTGTTAGTATTGGTCTGAGTATTTAGCAGTGAGCCAGCTCACTGTTCCTCCAGTTGTAAACTTCCCAGTCCGGTTCTAGCGAAGACTTCCAGCCACATCGTGTTTTCTTGATTTGCACAAGGTGGCATCTTCTGTATGCTTTCTTTATTGTAATGATTTTCCTGGTGGGGAAGAGTAGAGCTGCCCTTTGGATATTGTAAGGTCCTAAAAAATAACATTGCTTATTATGCACAACTATTTGCACACCATCATCACTAGAGTGATTTCCAACATGAGTTTAACTGTTAACCCCCATTAAATTCAATTATGTGAGGGTTTTAGTGAACCCACCATATCCAACATGCAGGTGCTAGAATGCCCTAGACTATTGCTCGAGAAATAAAAATAACCTTGAAGAAAACAAGCAGAAGGTGTCTTCTTGTGCAAATCAATAAACCTCATACAATATAGTAATAATGAGGCAAAGGGGTACTCACAAAATGAGCAGCACTCTCTTCTGCTGAGTATTTAGCAGTGTGCCAGCTCACTGTCCCTCCGGTTGTAAACTTCCCAGTCCAGTTCAAGCGAAGACTTCCAGCCACATCGTATTTTTAATTGCTGCATCAGGGGATTTCACTGAATCCAAGTGAAATAACTATTAAACTTTAGAGCTTTTTTAATACCTATTGGAGTCACCCTGTTTCTGATCCTCTTGATGTAGCAAGTGAGAACTTGGTGCAGTTGGATGGCTGTAAATGGATTTGGAGTTGAGTCACTGCTTAATACTCAGACCACCACTAACAGCACAACAGAGCGCTGCTCATTTTGTATCCTTTTGCCTTATTATGGCAATATTCAATGAGGTTTATTGATTTGCACAAGGTGGCACCTTCTGTTTGCTTTCTTCATTGTAATGTTTTTCCTGGTGGGGAAGAGGAGAGCTGCGCTTTGGATGTTGTGAGGTCCTAACAAATTACGTTGCTACAATGATATACAGACTTTATAAAAGGTAATTGCTATATGTGAGTAAATATTGTGCTTATGGGTGCTCTCTAGTTTGAGTTATATATAGTAAAAATAATTATATGACTGTAAAATAGAAGCCCTATTTATTGGGTTCAAGTGATGTTATTGTGCAAATGAGCTAATATTTTTGAGCTCCACTTGAATTCTAGCCCAAAAGTGCTAATATGTTTGCCCTTTGCTTGTAATATAGGCAACTATGTGTTGTCCTACCACCAGCAAGCAGGGACATTTCTACAAAAGTAGGACTTAAGTGAAGATTAAAGCTTCTACTTCTACAGAGAAGCCTTCTATAACGCTGTACTATATTAAGTGTGATGTATTATTTTTATTATTATAATGAGGTATTTGTAGAGCGCCAACAGATTGGTTTCATTTTTCCTCCTCTGTCCTGAGACTTAGTTTAGGGTTTAGGGTTTGATATGGAGGGGTTACTTAATTCTTATTTGCAACAAGTTGAATAATATGTTTTATACATTGGGTTCTATGTCTTCCCCTATGACAAATGTCATGTTTTTTCTTCCTTCTTCAAAATATCTCCCAATTAAGACAAATTTAGCTGGGTCTGGGGGACAACCTTAGATAGAAAGATTCCTAGAGGTCAAAAAATTGAAAGGAACACTGCCTAAACCTTCAGCAATCTCATGACCCAATCTAGGGGCCAATTTATCAAGCTCCGTATGGAGCAGTAGTTATGAAGCAACGGTGTAAAGACCACTGCTCCATAACTTGTCTGCCTGCTCTGAGGCCGCGGACAGAAATTAAATACGATCGGGTTGATTGATTGCTAACGGCCGATTGGGCGCAGTATTGCACCAGCAGTTCACAAGAACTGCTGGTGCAATCATAAATGCTGAATGCGCATTCTGTCTGCATTTACAGATTTGCAGCGGACATCGTATTATATTCGCTTGCACATTAATAAATATACCCCCTAATCTCTTTCTCATTTGTTCCATTTGACAGCCAATTTCTTCACTTTCTATTCTAAACCTCATAACTCTTATTTAAGGCTTGATTTTCTGTTTTGAAACTCTTGCTTGTCAGACTCAGTTCAAGATGTGAAGATCCAGGTATGTTTGTGGTCTGATCATGTGTCTGTGACTCTAAACCTGAAAGCTATAAATAGTTTCAGATACATACTACAATTTTAAATAACTTTCCTATTTACTATTATATAGTTTGCTTCATTCTCTTGGTATCCTTTGTTAACGACGTAGCAATGCACTACTGGGAGATAGCTAAAAGCACTGGATGAGCCAATACGATAAGGCATGTATATTTACAGCCACAAATCAGCAGCTCCAGAATATACCTAGGTATCTTTTTCAACAAAGGATATCTAGCGAGCAAAACAAATTAGATATTAGAAGTCAATTTGAAAGTTGTTTAAAATAACATGCTTTATCTGAATCAGGAAAGAACACAATTTGGATTTCATGTCCCTTTAAGATGGAGGTTCTTGTGTTATTTCATTATTAATCCTGGGATTTAAGACGTGACTCGAGAAATTAAGATATTTTGTTGTTTTAATTGCACAGATCTAGTAAGAATTGACGTTCTTTAGGCTTCCCTCAAGGTGCTACATCAACACAGCTGTACTGTAAATTTAGATCTCTGGAGATTCAAAACAAACAAAATCCAAGTAGAGAACTAGATTGTCAAAAGGGAGTTGCAGAGAGTTTGTTTGTTGCGTAGACTATGACAGTGTGTTTTCTATAAGGGCAATGTAATGATATGTCACTCTGTCACTGCATAGTGAAAAGATGTTTAGCAGGGTAAAATGGAATTATATATTGAAGATATTGAAGGCCTTCAGTCTCCCATCTAAGTTTAGAACACCTTGTAGTGCATTCTCTTCTTCTCCTTTAGCTAGAGACCATGGCCTTGGTTTTTGTTCTCATTTATCTATTGGTAATAGCACAACTCAAGGGTGTCTTCAGTCTCCCCTGTTGTTTATCATGCTTATCAAACCTTTGGCAAGGACAATACAAAGTAGCTTCCACATTCATGATCTTTTGCATCATGACACTTACAGAGGTTGAATATGTTTACAGATAAGCTGACAATATTTCTTACAGATCCCCTTGTCTCATTCCTGGCATTATTAAATCTCTCTATGTTAGGGCACTTCTCATTCTACAATGTCAAAGTGACTAAAACGGAAGCCTATTTAGTAGGTCTTCCTCATCAAATGGTTCAACAGCTGAAGGACAGTTTTCCGTTTTAGTAGGTTTGCTCTTCTTGCACAATACAAAAATTACAGTATACATCTTTTTTAAGGGACTCCCGACATCAATTGATAGCTATATCTGGAGGTGTGTGTGTCAATTAAAATTGAATAAGCAGTGCCACATCTTTAAAATAGTTGACGAATAAGATGGTCTGTCATTTCAATGGTATGTGACATTCTTTAATTAAATTAGATGGAGCATTTCTGAGCACCTTTGCCAGATAACTATTGGACTCAGTCATTATAGTTCAATTGTCTCTGCTAGGATGTTATAAAGGTAGATAGATGAATATGTTCTGCATTATTATGAATCTGGTTAATTCAAGGGAGAGTGCAGTTTGGAAGATGAGATTTTTGACACAAGAGCTTTAAAGGTTATACAATAATGTAAACGTTGGTGAATAAACGTTACAGAAATATAATGGTTTAGGCCAGGGTTTTACACATTTGCTTCAATCTGGGAGCCATCCTAAAAATATAGGAGCCGGAAAATGTTTTTGACTTATTGAGCCAAGTCATTTTACTGAAACTGAGACTTTATTGAGAATGTGAGGGTGATACATATCTCATATTTGAAATGACATAAAAGCAGAAGGAATCACATAAACCACAATGGAAGATAGATATTATAGCCTTTAGATTTAAGGGTTACTTCCAATCTTGCCATTTTTCTTCCCACTCAGGAAACATTTTCAGCAGATTAAAACAGTATATTAATCCCACCACAGCATAAACCCTTTAATTTGATTTCTCAGAACATCCAGTATTTTGCTTTACAATTTATCTACCCAGCATTTGGGAACATTAGACTGGTTTCCTATAAAACATTTACGATGCACAGTAACAAAGAAACACAACTTTATTTTATTGTCATTATTTTTTTTCTGCTTTTTTCCTGTAATCTAACACATACAGGGCCAGGTTACAAGTGGAGTGCTAAATATTGCTTTAATGAAAGCAATATTTGCGCTCCGCTGTGTAATACCAGCGCACGCTAATGTATCTAACAATTTTTAAGGACCTCTCCATACTGACGAGACATCTTAGATAATTTCACCTGAGAAGCGAGTTTTTGAATATCAGAGCCGGTATGTGAAGCAGAGACAAGCCCAGTGCAATATAACACTGCACGACATAAGAGTTTTGCTGTATTTACACTTTGTGCTTCATATTCTATATTACTTTACACTTCAGAATATTTTTTTTTATTATTTTATTTTTATTGAGGTTTCAAAATAAAGTTTTCAGACAATATGGTACAAAGCCACAATCTTATACATAGACGCATATTACAGGATACAGTAACAAATTATTGAGACGTCTAAAGAAACATAACAGTTCTACAAGATAACTACAAGTGGTGATATTTAGATAAGATAAGAGAAACCTCCAGCTTTAATAATAAATATGAACAAATACCCTCTATATGATATATGAAGGCCACCCTTGGACCTTAGTGAAAGTTAAAGGGACACTAAACCCAATTTTTTTCGTTCATGATTCAGATAGAAAATACAATTTTAAACAACTTTCCAATGTACTTCTATTATCTAATTTGCTTAATTTTTTAGAGTAATGCACATGGGAGAGCCAATCACCCGAGGCATCTATGTGCAGCAACCAATTAGCAGCTACTAAGCCTATCTAGATATGCTTTTCAGCTAGGAATATCAAGAGAATGAAGCAAATTAGATAATAGAAGTAAATTAAAAAGTTGTTTAAAACTGCATGCTCGTACCCCTCTGCATATCTGGTGGGAATGCCCTAAAATTAGGAGCCTATGGAGGTTGACGTTTCAGACACTCTATGACTTAGGCATTTGTGTACAAATGACTCTTGCCCTGAGCCTTCTTCATCATGGGGCGTCTGACCTTAGTGAAACAGATAGATCTCTCATGATACATCTACTAGTGGCCACTAAGTTAGCAATAGCCAGAGACTGGAAGCAGGCAACCTGCCCCCTTTTCCCTAAGATTGTGGCTATCATGGGTTATATTAAAGGAATGGAGTTATATGCCTTCAAGATGTTGAACAAACTAGACTCTTACCATAGCATCTGGGTTACATGGGATACATACCAGCATAGGCTGGGGAGGGGGGGGGGGGGCGGAGGAGGAAGAGGAACATATCTGAAGATGTACATATTTTCCACGTAACCGACCATTTTGAATTTCCTGATTTTCCTTTTTTTTTTTTTCCTCTCTCCCCCAGCGTACAGATATCTAAATATAAACTGTCTCACCCTCTTTCTCTTTTTCCTCTCTGGTGAACACCCATATGTTTAATATGTAGGTGTCAGGAAAATATAGATTGCCATGTGTATCAAGAAAAATGTTATTTCAACCTTGTAGCTATACTATTCTTTTTTATGGTTATCATTTTCAATGTTTCTTGTTGCCTATATCAGTTGGTTCAATTCTGAATCACCGCATTAGCCATTGTTTAAATGATGTTATGTTTGTAAAGAAGAAAATTAGATTCTCAAAAGACTTTCATATCCAACAGACAGTATATAATGTGTATATAAATATGTAAGATCTACACTTATGACTGGCAAGTGAAGATGCAACTGTTAACTTCAAGGGACACTCAGGTCAAATTAAACTTTCATGATTCAGGTACAGCATGTAATTTTAAACAACTTTCCAATTTACTTCCATTAAAAAAAATGTGCACAGTCTTTTATATTTACACTTTTTGAGTCACCAGCTCCTACTGAGCATGTGCAAGAATTTACAGACTATACGTATATGCATTTGTGATTGGCTGATTGCTGTCACATGGTACAGGGGGAGTGGAAATATACATAACTTTGAAATGTGTTAGAAAAGAATCTACTACTCATTTGAAATTCAGAGTAAATGCTATTGCATTGTCTTTTTATCTTGCATTTGTTGATTATGCAAATCTACTGTGTTTACTTGTCCTTTCATATTGCACACTGTAAATTACCTGTCACAGTTGTACTGTATCACATTACTCTATGTTGCAATGGAATTAAGAATCTCAATAAAAGAAATATAAAAAAAAAACAAAAAAAAACTGCATGCTCTTTCTAAATCATGAAAGAAAAATTTTTGGTTTTATGTCCCTTTAACTAATAAGCAGGAGGATGTTAACTATAAACATAAAAGTTGAGGTCTACCCAAGGCCCTAAGTGTGTAATTTTAGAAGGAAAACGGAAGTTGATAAAAGATATAAAAAAAATAAACAAAAAATAATATGGTCACCACTATATTTCTAATAATATTGCAACAACATTATAAACTCAAAATATAGTGATTTCAAAATTATATGTAACTGGTGGAAGATTAGAAAAATCAGTGCTTGATAACTAGAGGAGATCTAAATTGAGACTATGGAAGGGGTATACACATTGCACATTACCTAGGGTATATTTAAATTATTACAACTGGTAATATAATGTTAGTAGAATTTACTTCAATTATCTATTTTGTTTCATTCTCTTTATATCCTTTGCTGAAAAGCATACCTAGATAGGCTCAGTAGATGCTGATTGGTGGCTGCACATAGATGCCTTGTGCGATTGGCTCAACTATGTGCATTGTTATTTTTTCAACAAAGAATATCTATAGAATTAAGCAAATTAGATCAGTGATTTTTAACCTTTTTTTTGCCGTGGCACACTTTTTTACATTAAAAAATCCTGTGACACACCACCATCCCAAAATTTTAAAAAAAATCACACATTGTAGCCTAATACAGCATATATATATATATATATATACATACACACAAACACACACATACTGTATGTATTGTGCTGTTATGCCATGCCTCCTACAAACTACCCCTGCACTGGGAGTAAAAAACAAGCAAAGTTTAAAAAATATGTCACACTGTTGTCAGTCTGCCGTGGCACACCTGAGGATCTCTCACGGCACACTAGTGTGCCACGGCAGACTGGTTGAAAAACACTGAATTAGATAATAGAAGTAAATTGGAATGTTGTTTAACATTGTATTCTCTATCTGAATTATGAAAGAAAAATGAGGGGTTTAATGTCTCTTTAAAAGCACAATAGAGGATAGATGATGATAGCTGATATTCTGAAGGGGACCTTGAGAAAAAAAAGGGGGGGGGGGAATGCTAATACCGTGGCATTTTGATAAAATTAAATTGTTCTTCTTCGTGACCCACCATCCCGGCCACTGACAACGCGATGAAGATCAAGTCTAGGGATGGTACGTATACCACTGTGATACTCTCCTTCTATAATATAGAGAGAAAGATGATAACATTGACTACTTATCTAGAGAAGATAACATGTAGTAAGGTGTATTTTGAATACAAAAAACAGTAAAGAGTAAATCACTTTTTTCATGTAAAAGAAAAACCAAACAAATATAGCTCAACGGGAGACTATAACATAGAGAGATTTTACCCTATTCCAAATACATTTTTCCTCTGTACATATATAGAGAAGTCTCTGAGAGTCTTTGAGAACTTAAAACAGTTAGGCACATTGCAATAACGAGACCCATACTCATCCATATTCAGTTGACATTTAGATGACTTGTAAATATTCTGGATGTGTAATCCAGTATTGTTAACAGTGATAATATGAGTATTTTGAGCAGTCTTATCTGATATAGCTTGTCCAAGATGGGGCTGGGTCTTTATTCCCTCCGGTTGTCTTTTAATTGCCTGATCCGGCTCAACATAGAGGTGTAGAATAATTTGTCCCTTGTTGAGGTAATCTCCCTCATCTTGCATAGTGATCATTTCGTATGATGATTTATATAAGGAGTTGTATAAAGGGACTTGTCTCGCTTGTAAAAGTTGCATACAACCAGTCCCATCCAAAGGAGTTATCTTATGCACAAGTCCTTTTCCCACATTGTTGTACAGGTTTGGGTCTGTGACACTATCACCACTGAGATTGTGTTCTACTGCAGTTGATTTAGCATTTACAGGAAGATTGGTGAATTTTGCTGCCAACTGTTCAAAGGGAGCTCTTTCAAATAATGATATTAACATATTCTGTAGTTTCATTTAACACTCATCTAGGCAAACTAGGATATCATCCTCCTGCATGGTTAAGAATATTTGATTTATCTATCAGCCAATCGGAATTGAAGGGACGCTATCTTGGATGACGTCATTTAAAGGAAAAAAAACAAAGGAATTACGGCAGCAACAAGCAGAGAAAAAAAATATAGATTAAAAATAAAATACTTTATTTGAACATATGTTAAAAAGCCAATTTGGCAAAAAGTACAAGGGTAGCAGTAGAAAAAACCCCTCCTTACATGTTTCGTGCCTATGCTCGGCACTTAATCATAGGAGTGTGATGTGATAGTACAACCCCGGCTATTTAAAGGGGAAGTACCCAATGATGGTAAAGCTATAGAAACACCTGTGGAAAATAGTGTTAAAACTGCTTGCCCTCACCTGCACTATCAATGAACACAGAAAAGAATGTTACATTTGAAAAAACGTATATATATATATATGTATTTAGGTTTGAATACTTTTTGAAATATATTAATACACATATTTAGCCAACACTTCTAACACAGTATTATGTCTTCATAAATGCAGATTCAGAGTTAGCTTTTACAGCAGTACTATGCTTATTATATGTATTTAATATATCCAATGGCTATAAAAAGGATGGGAAAATGTACTCAGGTTTTCTTATTAATATTTTTTGACTTAATTCATTGTTTATGCATTTCTTATTAGGCTTGGTATATGATATTTAATTTTTAAATTTTTAATATTTAATAATAAATATAATGAATATAAATGGAGTATCTATCCAAAATTCAATAATTCAGAAAAAATATATAAATTTCTATATACACTGTAAAGCAATGGACCTGGTTGTAATTCTTGTGAATTAAAACTTAAAACTTAAAACTTAAATAGAAGGGCAAAAGAATTTTTTATATATATATATATGAGAATATTTAATGTATCAATTATTCAACATAATAAGACATGTCCCATTCTCTATTCAAACCCTGTGGTGCTATTGTTTTAAGTTTATATATCCAAAATAATTCACGTTTAAGCAACAATTTTTGTTTGTTCCCCCCTCTGATGGGTGACTGAATCTTGTCAATGACTTTAACAGTAATATGTGCTATGTGAGTCATATGTGTTTGATTAAAGTGAACTGCTACCGCCGAATCTTTGTTATAATTTTTCGTGTCCCTAATGTGTTCCCTAATTCGCGATCGGAGCTCCCTGGTCGTCTGACCAATGTATTGTAGGGAGCAAAGAGAACATTCTATTAGATAGACCACGAATTCTGTCTTACAGTTTGCATAGAATTCCATATTATATCTTTCATGTGTTGTTGAGCTAGTAAAGGTATCACTTTTTTCTATGACTTCACATGTGATGCATGGTCTAGTGCCACATTTATATGTTCCCTTAGTTCTTATCCAGTTACTCCCCTGTTTATTTCTTTTTGTTGTATTTACCATACTGGGAACCAACCTGGTTCCCAGTGTAGGGGGCTTTTTAGACACAAATTTGCATGTTTCAAAAATGTTACCCAAAGCTTCATCTTCCTTTAATATATGCAGATGTTTTTTAAGAATAGCCGAAATTTCATTAAATTGTTTGGAATATTCAGTAGTAAAAACAATTTTATCCTTGCTGAAATCCTGATCTGCTCTTTTCTTAGATGTTATTACTTCACTTTGGGTTTTATACTTAATCTTCTCATGCGATTCATTAAGAATTTTCATCGAATATCCTCTCTGCTTTAATCTATTTGTAAGATCAGTACATTGTGTGTTAAATTTCTCATTACAGTTGGTATTTCTTCTCATTCTGATATATTGAGCTTTAGGAATTGATCTGATTAAATGTGGGGGATGACAAGATTTGGCATGGAGTATGGTGTTTCCGGCTGTTGGTTTACGGTATGTGTCGGTTAGTATTATACCTCTTTCTGGATCACCTATGAGTTCTAAATCTAAGAAACAAATTTTATATTGTTGTAATTCACCTGTGAATCTAAGATTTAAGTCATTAGTATTCACATACTCCAAGAAAGTGCTTAATTCAAGTTTATCCTCCACTATAAATATAAGATCATCTATGAATCGCATATACTGGATAATATGCTTTGCAAATGGGTTAAACAAGGTGTAAAGGTAAAGATCTTCCCACCATGCTACATACAGGTTGGCAAACGAGGGGGCAAATTTTGCCCCCATCGCTGTGCCGCAAACCTGCACGTAATATTCATTATTGAACATGAAAAAATTATGTTTCAATAAAAATTCTATAATTTCACAGAAGAATAATTTGAATTCTAAAGAGTAACGTGTGGCTGTATCTAAAAAGTATCTGATAGCTTTTAATCCTAGTGCATGGGGTATACTTGAATAAAGAGAGGTGGCATCAATAGCCACCCATCTAAACTCCTTATTCCATTCAATGTGTTCCAAACACTTCAACAAATGTGTTGAATCACGTAGATAGCTGTTAAGGCTTTTAACCAAAGGCTGGAGTATAGAATCTACCCATTCAGACAATGGCTCAAACATAGAGCCAATGCCTGAAATGATAGGTCTCCCTGGAGGAGAGGTCATGTTTTTATGTGTTTTAGGCACATGATGGAATATAGGCACTAAAGGATAATCCGGTATCATATTTTTTACCTGTTCTTCAGTGAAGACATTGATAGCTATACCCTGTTCAACTATAGAATGTAATTTAGCCTTAAATATCTGTGATGGATTTCTATCCAGCTTTCTGTATGTTTTAGTGTCTGACAGTTGTCTGTAAGCCTCCTTGCAGTAGTAGTCTTTATCAAGGACTACTACATTACCACCTTTATCAGATGTTCTTATCACAATACTATCATTCTGTTGTAATTTTTGTAGTGCTTTAAATTCTGCTTTTGTAAGGTTTGGTTTCCCAAAGGTGCCCTTTGTTTTTATTTGCATTTCTAAATCTAACAAATCCTTCTGGACTCTCCTCTGGTACATATTTATATATGGGCCCCTAAAGTTAGTGGGATAGAACTCAGATTTCCCCCTCTTGGGCGGCTGTATATCACGGTCCTCTGGACCATAGTTATCTTCTAGAGATTTCAATTCATTTAGTGTTATACAGTCGCCAAATTTTAGGGTCCCCGAGCACATCTCATCTGAAATTCTATGATCAACCATTGAATCTGGATTATCATTCTCACATGCTCCTAAATCTGATTCTTCCTTTTGCAAATTAAAAAAGCGTTTTAATGTCAATTTTCTAACAAATTTGTTAATGTCAATGATAGTTTTGAATGCTGAAAAGGTGTTAGTAGGGGCAAAGCCCATTCCTTTACTCAGTAGTGATGTTTCTTCCTCTGTAATTTCCAATTTGGACAGATTTAATACCGATAGTCCTTCTTGTGTGATTTTCTTTGAGATTTTCTTGACTCTTCTGCCAGCCCTCCTTGTGCGCCTCCTAAAGGGACAGCTGTTATGTCTTTATCAATAGCTTTAGGACGTTCAGCTGTATCTTCTTCCCCATCCGTGTCACTTTCACTATCACTCAGGACCTGTAACGACAAGAGGGGGCAGGAAGGAAGAAGTATAGACTTAGAAGATTTAGAAGAAGATGAAGTATTAGAATAGAGAGGTGGTGAAGAGGGGGGAGAGAGAGATCTTGGCCCCACAGGCCCAGAGGAACCGCTTCCATCAGACACATATGATTCCTGATCTGAAGTATCAGTTGAAGAAAAGGCAACTTTTCTTTTAGACTTGTGCTTCAAAATTGGCTTTGGAATAACAACTTCAGCATTTTCTGTGGATAATGCTTGATTCTTTTTGCCTCCTTGTGGCCGAAAGGACCTTCTTCTTGGTCTGTTCTGAAATCTTGACCAATTGTACACCTTGTTATTGAGGTAGTCCTCCATGTCTCTGTTGAATTTGTTGCCTTTTCTCTGTGCCAGTTCCCCATCTGTTTTTTCAATTTTCGCTTTTAGATTACTTTTAAATTCTCCATATTTAGTATCTAATTTCATGGTTTTCAGATCCACTTTGATGTCATCAATTTTAGATTTTAGATTGTCTCTCTTTATGGTTTTGCTTCTAATAACAATGTCCATAAGTGTTAATGAACACTTAGTTAGTGCTTCATTCCATTCTGTCTGGAGGTCTGGATTTCCTAAGTCAAAGGAGGGATATTTTTTGATTCTCAGACCCCTTGGTACTCTTGTAGCTTTAATATAGTGATTGAAAGAAACAACATCCCACATTAATCTGAGATCTGTTAATAAAAGTCTCTCTAATTTGATAAATTGACTCTTTATATCACTCTGACCCCCTCCAGAGTGTTCAGCAGTATTAAAGATGGTATCAAAGAAACTTTGGCGGTGTTGTACATTGAAAAATGATTTGTGAGAGCTTGCACCCTCCTTTTCCATATTGATAGATAGTGCTGTGTGAGGGTTAAAACCAAAAACTCTGCTGCAATACCCTGTATTGACTCTGCTATGCCCCTATTGAAAGTGCTCCACTATTAACCCACATATAAGTGAAAAATAGAACTGCTTTTTATAATGTGCTGTTTTGTGGTTATGTTAATAACAATCTTCTTAGATAAGTTAGTCCATAAAAGACAAAGCCTGTTTGTTGTGCAATCAAATGTGAGCCGTCGCTCCTGCTGCACATTAAAGGCATACAAATATAACCAAGAAAACCGTTTTTTTCTTTTTTCTCTTAAACAATAAATTCAGCAGTATCTGTTAAGCAGTTATTTGACAAAAAAGTTCACTTACTACAAATCCATTTGTTCGTTTCGGACCGAGCTGGTTACTGGAATACTCCTCTTGAAACTATCACGAACGGCGTACCGCTTCAGGCCCTGAACCGGCTTCAACCGGAAGTAAGTGGGAAAAATAGTAGTGGAGCACTGGGGGTGCACGCCGCTAATAGCAGCCGGTTCCGCTGCTTGTAAATGCAAAAAAACAAAGGAATTACGGCAGCAACAAGCAGAGAAAAAAAATATAGATTAAAAATAAAATACTTTATTTGAACATATGTTAAAAAGCCAATTTGGCAAAAAGTACAAGGGTAGCAGTAGAAAGAACCCCTCCTTACATGTTTCGTGCCTATGCTCGGCACTTAATCATAGGAGTGTGATGTGATAGTACAACCCCGGCTATTTAAAGGGGAAGTACCCAATGATGGTAAAGCTATAGAAACACCTGTGGAAAATAGTGTTAAAACTGCTTGCCCTCACCTGCACTATCAATGAACACAGAAAAGAATGTTACATTTGAAAAAACGTATATATATATATATGTATTTAGGTTTGAATACTTTTTGAAATATATTAATACACATATTTAGCCAACACTTCTAACACAGTATTATGTCTTCATAAATGCAGATTCAGAGTTAGCTTTTACAGCAGTACTATGCTTATTATATGTATTTAATATATCCAATGGCTATAAAAAGGATGGGAAAATGTACTCAGGTTTTCTTATTAATATTTTTTGACTTAATTCATTGTTTATGCATTTCTTATTGTTGCTTAAACGTGAATTATTTTGGATATATAAACTTAAAACAATAGCACCACAGGGTTTGAATAGAGAATGGGACATGTCTTATTATGTTGAATAATTGATACATTAAATATTCTCATATATATATATATAAAAAATTCTTTTGCCCTTCTATTTAAGTTTTAAGTTTTAAGTTTTAATTCACAAGAATTACAACCAGGTCCATTGCTTTACAGTGTATATAGAAATTTATATATTTTTTCTGAATTATTGAATTTTGGATAGATACTCCATTTATATTCATTATATTTATTATTAAATATTAAAAATTTAAAAATTAAATATCATATACCAAGCCTAATAAGAAATGCATAAACAATGAATTAAGTCAAAAAATATTAATAAGAAAACCTGAGTACATTTTCCCATCCTTTTTATAGCCATTGGATATATTAAATACATATAATAAGCATAGTACTGCTGTAAAAGCTAACTCTGAATCTGCATTTATGAAGACATAATACTGTGTTAGAAGTGTTGGCTAAATATGTGTATTAATATATTTCAAAAAGTATTCAAACCTAAATACATATATATATATATACGTTTTTTCAAATGTAACATTCTTTTCTGTGTTCATTGATAGTGCAGGTGAGGGCAAGCAGTTTTAACACTATTTTCCACAGGTGTTTCTATAGCTTTACCATCATTGGGTACTTCCCCTTTAAATAGCCGGGGTTGTACTATCACATCACACTCCTATGATTAAGTGCCGAGCATAGGCACGAAACATGTAAGGAGGGGTTTTTTCTACTGCTACCCCTGTACTTTTTGCCAAATTGGCTTTTTAACATATGTTCAAATAAAGTATTTTATTTTTAATCTATATTTTTTTTCTCTGCTTGTTGCTGCCGTAATTCCTTTGTTTTTTTGCATTTACAAGCAGCGGAACCGGCTGCTATTAGCGGCGTGCACCCCCAGTGCTCCACTACTATTTTTCCCACTTACTTCCGGTTGAAGCCGGTTCAGGGCCTGAAGCGGTACGCCGTTCGTCATTTAAAGGAACCTTCATTCTTCAGTCGGCCGTCGTTTGAAGAGGATGCTCCGCGTCGGATGTCTTGAAGATAGAGCCGCTCCGCGCCGGATGGATGAATATAGAAGATGCCGTCTGGATGAAGACTTCTGCCCATCTGGAGGACCACTTCTGCCCGTCTAGAGGACCACTTCTGCCGGCTTCGTGGAGGACTTCGGCCCGGTTGGGTGAAAACTTCTCAAGGTAGGGTGATCTTCAAGGGGTTAGTGTTAGTTTTTTTTTAAGGGGGGATTGGGTGGGTTTTAGAGTAGGGTTGGTTGTGTGGGTGGTGGGTTTTAATGTTGAGGGGGTTGTACTTTTTTTTTACAGGTAAAAGAGATGATTACTTTGGGGCAATGCCCCGCAAAAGGCTATTTCTAATTTAGTGTAGGGTAGGGCTTTTTTTTATTTTGGGGGGCTTTTTTATTTTGTTAGGGGGATTAGAGTAGGTGTAATTAGTTTAAAATTTTTGTAATTATTTTATTATTTTCTGTAATTTAGTGGGGTTTTTTCGTACTTTAGATAATTTATTTAAATCGTAATTAATTGTATTTATTTAGGTAATTAATTTAATTATAGTGTAGTGTTAGGTGTAATTGTAACATAGGTTAGGTTTTATTTTACAGGTAAATTTCTTTATTTTAACTAGGTAGTTATTAAATAGTTAATAACTATTTAATAACTATTGTACCTAGTTAAAATAAATACAAACTTGCCTGTAAAATAAAAATAAACCCTAAGATATATTATTAGTTATATTGTAGCTATCTTAGGGTTTATTTTACAGGTAAGTATTTAGTTTTAAATAGGAATTATTTAGTTAATGATAGTAATTTTTTTTAGATTTATAAAATTATATTTCAGTTAGGGGGTGTTAGGTTTAGGGTTAGACTTAGGTTTAGGGGTTAATACATTTAATATAGTGGCGGCGACGTTGGGGGCGGCAGATTATGGGTTAATAAATGTAGGTAGGTGTCGGCAATGTTAGGGCAGGCAGATTAGGGGTTAATAATATTTAACTAGTGTTTGTGATGCGGGAGTGCGGCGGTTTAGGGGTTAATATGTTTATTATAGTGGCAGCGATGTCTGGTTCGGCAGATTAGGGGTTAATAATTTTATTTTAGTGTTTGCTATGTGGGGGGGCCTCGATTTAGGGGTTAATAGGTAGTTTATGGGTGTTAGTGTACTTTTTAGCACTTTAGTTAAGAGTTTTATGCTACGGCGTTGTAGTGTAAAACTCTTAACTACTGACTTTTAAATGCGGTATCAGTCTTGACAGGAGAGGCTGTACCGCTCACTTTTGGTTAGACTCGTAATACCGCCGTTATGCAAGTCCCATTGAAAATATAGGATACGCGATGAGCCTGTACCTGCAAGACTCGTAATACCAGCGGGCGTTAAAAAGCAGCGTTGGGACCTCTCAACGCTGCTTTTTAACCCTAACGCACAACTCATAATCTAGCCGAATGTATTCCAAGATAAACGTTGCCTTACATGTTGAGTGATTGATTGTAATATTCCTGCTGAAACACATTATTCTATAGTTAATTTTCCTCCTCCTACATTCATTTTTTTCCTGCCGAGATAACCAATATTCATGCTGGGACAGTAACACTAAACATGTTAAAAGAACGAGATATCATAGAAAATTATATCAGGTTTTAAATGCAACAAGCCTTTAATTGAGAGATCTGTACAGAGAAATGTATTATTATTCATTGATCTTATCCTCATTCAACCTGCTGGGATGTAGTAATTTTCGGTGGAAATTAGCTCGCATTTTTTATTATGACTGCACAGTAGTGCATCTGTAATTACGCCATATTAAATACTGTTTTTCAAAACGTATAACTTTGAATTGATCAACAAACTTATCTGAAAATTGACAGTGCCATTGTAGTACCTAAACTTTAAAGATAATTGTTTCAGTACATATAGAGTTGTTAAGATGTATGAAAAATACATTTTATCAACATGATTATGTAAAGATTTTGAGACAAAGCTACAGTAAAAACTACTGAACTAATAAAGGGCTAGATTACAAATGGAGCAGTATTTAGCACTCTTGCTAGAGCGTAAACACTGCTAGAAGTAATCTTTTTGCATGTGCGGGATAGCGTGCATAGTAAAAGTTTTGCACAGGATTTCAGCATCCGCACTTCTTCTCCTCATAGACTTTAAGCTAAAGTGTTACAAGTTTGTCAAAGTCAGCACTTTGCAGATTGGGGCTTTGGGATAGACATTGTCATCAAATGCTCTTTGACACTCTTCTGTCTAAATTACATGGGCAGGAGCCAACTTCTTTGTTAAATCAGAAAGCGGGGCAGACAATGTAGAATATTGAGAACGAAATCTCTGATAATAACCAACTAACCCAAAAAACTGCAAACCTGAGTCTTTGGGTACCTTAGTTAAGGATGCAACCTTGCTTGCTAAGGGCTTTACTTTCCCATTTCATACCAGGTAACCTAAGTATTTTGTTTCAGCATTGGCTAAACTACACTTTGCAGAGTAAGCTGTGAGACCTGCTTCCCTCAATGAGCGAAGAACAGCCTTCAGTCTATTTAGATGTGATTTCCAATGTTTACTATTAATGAAAATGTCATCTATATAGACTGCAGCATTACCTCTAGGAAGCCCTTGAAAAGTGGCTGTGCACCATGTTTACTTAGGGGTCGATTTATCAAAGGCTTTTGCCAGCCTTTGAGCCCCTACGGCTGCAGGTTCTCACAAGAGAACCTGCTCGCCGTATTTAACAAGCAGCGGTCATCAGACCACTGCTTTCCTAACCTTTCACCACCTCTAATGTGACAAAATTCAATCTCCTCAGTCTAGTCCGACCTGGGAGATTGACAGTTCCTTCCCACGCATGATTGGCTGTGCGAGGGCAGGGTGCGGGATTGCACGCAAGCGCAAAATAGCGCTCGTGTGCAATGGCAAATTGCTCCGGGGAAATTCCCCCTGCCAGAGGTGAGCTGCAGTGGACAGGGGTGCATATATGCGCCCCTGTCTGCCTCAGCTTTATAAATCTAGCCCTAAATGGCATCTTCCTTAATTGGTATAAACCCATGGGTGTGGCAAAGACCATTTTAGATTTAGATTCCTCTCCCAAGGGTATTTGCCAGTAGCTTTTTGTTAGGTCCAAGGTTGATATATACCTTGCTGTATTGAGGGAGTAAAGCAATCCATCCACCCTTGCCATTGGGTATGCATCAAACCTTGAGAATGCATTCACTTTCCGGAGGTCTACACAAAATCCAGTTTTGGAACTAAGACCACTGGACTAGACCATTCACTGCAGGACTCCTCAATAACTCCTAGTTTTAACATCTGCTGCACCTCTTGTTCAACCTTGATTTTACAACTTTCAGGCAGCCTATAGGGGTTGGAACATATTTTTACCCATGGTTGTGTCTATATGAAATAAGAAATCAAATCAGTAAAACCCATGCAATCAAATATAACCTTTTTTTTTTTTTTTACAAGTTTATAGTCCTTTGTCTGTTCAGAGGGGAGTGCTTGATATGCAGCCTGAGCTCCTTCTATTAAAAGAGGGGCCAATATAACTGTACATTAATCCTCAGGCCAGCTGTATACAGTGGTCACTCTCTCAAAGGTGAGTAAGAAGACCTCTGGATCATCATCCAGCATAATTTTTACCAGCACAGAAGCAGATTTGTTTGGATTCACTGGCTGAGTCAGGAGCTGGGTCTGCTGATAAAAGTGCTGTAACAGTTGCTGCATTTGTTGGTTTAGCTGTTGAGCTCACTGAGCCTGTTGCTGTAGAAATTCCTGCAGAAATGTTTCCATTTTTGTTTTTCTGTGTGTGGCCCTTTAAGATTCAGGGGCTCCTTTCACTCTGACTTCTGGCACCACTTATAGCAGGACAGAAAGAGAGGTTTTAATTTAAACAGTTACAAGGTTTTTTTTGTATGACAAAACTGGAACATAAACACAGCTTGTTTTCAGCTCTATTTATTTAGCGCTGAATGCTGCATCAGAGCCCAATTGTTTCAGGTCCACCTGAAACGGAAGTTAAGAAGCAGTGGTCGTAAGATACGATCAGGATGATTGACGGCCCCTGCTAGCGAGCAGGGGACAGCATTGCACAAGCATTTCACCAGAAATGCTTGTGCAATGATAAATGCCAGCAGCGTATGCTGTTGGCATTCTGCAGGGTTAAGCGGACATGATTCACTACAGCGAATCCCATCCGCTTGCCCTTTAATAAATCTACCCCTTAGACTTTTACCATGGCAGCATTTCACAAATCCACAGAAATGAAACAACAGCATTAAGACATGGCAGAGAACCTAGAGCAACGAAGGGCAGCAAAATTTAAATATACATGTATATACACATATTAAGACACACACACACACATATACATATATATTTTGAGTGATAACTCAGTCCCCATAGACTGCAATGTAAAGGCACTTTTCAGTGCCATTTATTTTTCTAACACCCCACAGCCGCACACTTTAACCCCTAAAAACTGCTTTGTGTAGTTAATTTAAAATATACATAAAACTATGCTCATATTTTTTAGTTTGGGGGAAATTGGGGGACTTCTTTATTTTTCAGATCGCTAATTGCTACCGTGAGCTGGTTATTAATTGCAAGAGCATTTCTACTTGTTATCTAGCCCTTTGAGATGGTGATATTAAATTATAAATTGTATATATATATAAAAAAAATGTACTTTCGTTATTTATTTTGTCCCCTTTTCCTGAAATTTTGTTCTGAAATTGTGTGCTTTCCAGTTCCTGTTAGAAAAGGAAGTGCAGAACATTGTTATATTCCACACAGCCATTGGCTGCACACTCTAGTGACCTATTTATAACTGTCCCTAATTGTCTACAGCAGAGAAGGTAATCTAAGTTACAAAATGGCAGCTCCCATTGTTTTATAGACACTAAAACTTTACACTTATTTAATCAATATTTAAACAGCTAATGAAACTTTAAAAAATACATCTACATGTTATTCTCAGACTAATCTTTTAATCTTTTCTTTGAATGATTCATTCTATCTAACATTTATTTAATGTTTAATGTAAATATAAATTTGTTTTTTTAAACTAAAGGGTCTGGTCTGGACCTTGTAATTTTACCTCTGGAAATTGACTTAAAATGATTGCAAAGTTATGATCACTAGAACCTAAATTATCTTTTACTTCTATGTTTGATAATTCTTTATTATTTGACAACACTAAATCTAGCTTTATTCCTAGTTGGTTGCTCTATTAATTATATAGGTTATTATCTTTTAATTATGTTGTACTGTGTATTTCCCTTCTGCTAGTTTTATTGTCCCATTAAAATCTTCCATAATTACAATAGTAGCATGATTTGCATCCTTCCCTGTTTGAAATAGCAGATTGCTTTCCTTTCTGACACTAATGTTGGGGGATTGCTTGTTCCTCTGCCTTTCTGAGTTAGGATATGGCACTGGAGCTTTAAAAAAATTAGTACTTCAGAGATCCTTATATTAAGCAGTTTTCTGTGTCTTTGGAATCTCACTTCTTTCTAAAACACTTTTTTAGACACATTAAAGGGACAGTCTAGTCAAAAATAAAGTTTTAAGATTCAATTAGGGCATGTAATTTTAAACAACTTTCTAATTTACTTTTATCATCAATTTTGCTTTGTTATCTTGGTATTATAAGTTGAAAGCTAAACCTAGGTAGTCTCATATGGTAATTTCTTATCCCTTGAAGGCCGCGTCTTATCTGAAGGCATTTTGACAATTTCACAATTAGAGGGTGTTAGTTCATGTGTGCCATATAGATAACATTGTGCTCACACCCGTGGAGTTACTTATGAGAGGGCACCGATTGGCTAAAATGCAAGTCTGTCAAAAGAACTAAAATAAATAGGCAGTCTGAAGAGGCTTAGATACAAGGAGGCCCATTTATCAAGCTCCCGATGGAGCTTGAGGGCCCGTGTTTCTGGCGAGCCTGCAGACTCGCCAGGAACACCAGTTATGAAGCAGCGGTCCAAAGACCGCTGCTCCATAACCTGTCCGCCTGCTCTGAGTTCCACAATTCTGTTGCTCTATGTCACGCCGCACCGCTCTAGCCATTGCTAGGGGCGCGGCGTCTCCTTCCTGCTCATTGCCAGGGGCAGTGTCGGCTCAGGCGTCTCCTTCCTGCTCGTTGCCAGGGGCAGTGTCAGCTCAGGATGCCGGTTGGAGGTCACTGGCACGAATCCTGCACCTATTTAAATCCTGCAATAACGATCTGTCACTGCCCAAGTATAGGTGTTACTCTGTGTGCTCCTGGGTGTGACAGATTGTTCTATGTACCTAAATACCATTGTTGCTGAATCTGCCTGTTTACTGACTACTCTACCTGCCTTAACCCTTAAACTGCTGGAGTGATCAATGTTGCTAAACCTGCCTGTTTACTGACTACTCTACCTGCCTTAAGCCTTAAACTTCTGGACTGATCACTGTTGCTGAACCTGCCTGTCTGCGGACTACTCTACCTGTTTTAACCCTTAATCTGCTGGATTATTTACTGTTGCCAATCCCTGCCTGCCTGACCATTCTTGTGCTTTATCCCTGGACTGCTCTGCTGTTGCCGCTGGGAACTGTCCTGTCTGTGGTGAGTGCCATCTTCCTCATCTCATTGACTTTCTCTGCTCTGGGATATTGCCTATCATTCCAGCTTGATGACGGGATAAGAAGACTACTGGCCGAGTTCGGTCTGATAGAGGAGTATCCCACAAGCATTACATTATACTTGGGCCATGCAGCCAGATGAGGTGGCACAAGTTGTTTATCTTCAGGGACAGATGTTGGGAACCCATACCACACAGTTACAGAATATGGATTCCAAACTAGAGGCTATTACCGCTCAGCTCTCCTTACTAGTTGCAGCGAGGCGTGCCACTCCTGTTGCTACACCACCAACCCCTACTCCCGGTACTGTGACTTCTTCCTCTGCTTCTGGAAGTATACCCCGGATACCCTTGCTTGACAAGTATGAAGGTGCTACTGATTGCAGGGGCTTTCTTAACCAATGCAGGGTGCACTTCCGCAATGATCCTTACACCTTTCAGTCTCATCAGCCAAGGGTGACCTTTATCATTTCCTTGCTAAAGGACAAGGCCCTAGCCTGGGTCTCTCCTCTTTTGGAACAGAACGCTACACTCCTGCATGATGCTGATGAGTTCATTTCTGCTCTGTCTTCTGTGTTTGGGACTTCTGGTTATACCTCTGCTGCAGAATATTCTCTCCTGGATCTCCACCAGGGCAATAAATCTGTGACACAATTTGCCGTCGAGTTCCACACCTTGGCACTTGAAACCATTTGGGATGGCAGCGCTCTCAAGGCAGCCTTTAGGAGGGGTCTCCATGAATGCATCAAAGATGAACTCACTTATCGTGATATTCCTTCTTCTTTGGATGACTTTATAGCGCTTTGTATCAATCTGGACTCTTGCTTTCAGGAAAGGCAAGCCAAGAGAGACAGAACAAGGAGGGTCCTTCCCTTCCATCCTCCTTTTTGCCCAGTTTCGGCAGCATCCGCTACCCCTTCAGCAGCTCCAGTTACTTCAGTAGAGGAACCCATGGATCTCTCCACCTTCAAACCCTCAGAGTCTGAAAGGTAGAGAAGAAGGAGACTGAGACTATGTTTTTATTGTGGATCTAACTCCCACCAACTAAAGGACAGTGACGTTCGGCCGGGAAAAGCCAATGCTTAGAGGATAACACTGGGGTACCTCTAAGCATGGTCTCAACTAAATCCCCTCACTCCTCTCGGATCCTGGTACCTGTTAACCTTACCTTCCTTCAGAATACTGTCCACACTCAAGCCTTCATTGATTCAGGGGCAGCTGGAAACTTCCTGGATCACCGTTTCATGATTAAAGCTGGTTTGCCTCTTCTGCAGAAAAGACATTGTCTCAAAATAACTACCCTGGATGGCACCCCCCTTGGTTCAGGCGTGATCCATTTTGAGTCAGCACCCCTGACCCTGACTGTGGCAGTCCTCCACACTGAACAACTGCAGTTTGAGGTCATTCATTCCCCAGCACAGCCTGTCATCCTTGGTCTTCCCTGGCTTTGGGTACACAATCCACAGTTCAACTGGACTGAGGGACAACTGGCCTCCTGGGGTACCTCCTGTTTCCACTCCTGCCTTGCTAAAGTCATTCCTCTGCCCCGTATTCCCATAGCCACTATACAGACTCCTTCAAATCTTCCTTCAGTATACATGGACTTTGCGGATGTGTTTGAGAAAAAAAGCAGCTGACGTGCTGCCACCCCACCGTCCCTATGACTGCAAGATCAACTTCCTAAAGGGAGGACTTATCCACTCTCCAAGGCTGAAACCAAATCCATGGAGGAGTACATACAACAGAACCTAGCTAAAGGTTTCATTTGTCCTTCCTCCTCTCCTGCTGGGGACAGCTTCTTTTTTGTCAGTAAGAAGGATGGTGGGCTCAGACCCTGCATTGACTACAGGGCCTTGAACAACATAACCATCAAGAATCACTATCCCATACCATTGATCACCGAAATGTATGACTTGCTCCAGGATGCTTGCTTTTTCACAAAACTGGACTTACGTGGGGCATATAATCTGATTCGCATCTCTCCAGGCCACGAAAGGAAGACCACCTTTAACACAAGATCTGAGCATTATTAATACCTTGTAATGCCCTTTGGGCTGTGTAACGCCCCTGCAGTCTTCCAAGCATTTGTCAACGATGTCTTCCGTGACCTCCTCAACCGCACTGTCATCATTTATCTGGATAATATCCTTGTTTTCTCTTCCACTTTAGAGGAGCATCATAGGCACATGAGACAGGTGCTTCTTCGCCTCAGAGATAATTCCTTGGTAGCCAAGCTAGAAAAGTGTGAGTTTGATCAAGTGCAAATCCAATATCTTGGTTATGTCATCTCAAAGGAGGGTTTTGCCATGGATCCTGCTAAACTCACCGCAGTACTAGAATGGCCTCAACCTACCTCTTTAAAGGAATTGCAGAGGTTTTTGGGATTCTCCAATTATTACCGCGAGTTTATAAATAACTTTTCTCAAACTCTAGCTCCTCTCACTGAACTGACAAAACGGAAGAAAGACTGTAAACATTGGCCTCCTGAGGCCGTAAATGCCTTCTCTTGCCTGAAAAAGGCTTTCTGTTCAGCTCCTGTGCTCCAACATCCTGATCCTGACCTACAGTTCACTTTAGAGATTGATGCCTCTGAGATAGGGGCTGGAGCAGTTCTCACCCAAAGGGACCCTTTGACTTCCAAGTCACACCCTGTAGCCTTTTTCTCTAAACGCTTTACTCCTGCTGAGAGGAACTATGATGTGGGTAATCGTGAACTCTTAGTCATTAAGATGGCCTTGACTGAATGGCATCATTGGTTAGAAGGGCACCGCCAATCCTATTCAGATTCCCACCGACTACAAGAATCTCACTGCTCATCGACACAATCCTTCTTTTCTCGTTTTAACTTTGTGGTCTCTTATCTTCCTGGGACCAAGAACAAGAAGGCGGATGCCCTTTCCCATCAGTTCCCTCATTTAAGTGATTCCTCAAAAGCTCCTATTCAACATATCATACCCCCCTCATGTGTGGTTGCTCAACTCAATACCACCCTTCTGTAAAGATTGCAGCGTGCTCAGTCTAGTAAACCTTCTGGAGCCCCCATGTCCTCCTATATCCTCTTTGTACCCCTGAACCTACGTATCCCTGTGCTAGCCTGGGCTTATGATAGCAAACTCTCAGGACATCCCTATTCAACTAGGACTTTCAAGCATCTTTCCCAACATGTTTGGTGGCCTACTATGAAGTCTGATGCTCAGGATTATGTCAAAGCCTGCACAACTTGTGCTGCCAACAAGACTCCCCAATATTTGCTTGCTCCAACCATTGTCCATTCCCAAACAACCATGGACACACATAACAATGTACTTCAATGTGGATCTTCCTCCTTCTGACCACCATACAGTTACATTCAGACTGGCTAACTTCGTACCACTAACCAAACTACCTTCTTCTCAAGAGTTATCATCCCTTTTCGCTTGCATGTGGTACGACTTCATGGCATTCCTGTGAATATTGTTTCCGACAGAGGTTCACAGTTTATCTCTGCCTTTTGGAGAGCCTTTTGTAAATTGATTGGAACCACTGTTTCTTTGTCCTCTGGCTACCATCCACAGACCAATGGACTAACTGAGAGAGCAAACCAGGATCTTGAAGCCTACCTTAGAGCCTTTTCAATGCTAGCCATACCAACTGGTCTGAGTTGCTACCCTTAGCTGAGCTGGCAAGAAACACTCATTGGCACTCTTCTCTTCAATGTTCTCCATTTCAAGCCGCAGCAGGGTATCATCCTTGTGTGTTCCCTCTTTCAACTTAGTCCACTGGGGTCCCTGCCATAGACCGACACTGGACTCACTACTCATTGGCAACGTATTTGCTCTCAGCTACATTCAGCTGTCTCTAGATATAAGAAGTTTGCTGATCGTCATAGGACTTCTGTACGTGCCATCCCAGTGGGTGAACATGTATGGATACGTCTACGTCAACCCTGTCACAAATTGGGGCCTAGGTTTATCGGCCCTTACAAGGTCCAGAAAAGACTGTCTCCTGTTGCCTACAAAGTGGCCTTGCCAAAATCCCTACGCATACATCCAGCCTTCCACATCTATCTACTTAAACCTTACATCAAGAATAGGTATACCCGGCTCCAAGCTCCTCCTCCTCCGCTCCTGGTCCATGGTGACCCTGAATACGAGGTAGCTAAGATCCTGGACTCCAGATACAGGCACAGACAACTGCAATACCTGATACATTGGAAGGGTTACTCCCTGGCAGATTGTTCCTGGGTTCCTGCCCGTGATGTGCATGCTCCATCTCTGTTCTCCAAATTCCATGCTGCTCATCCTTTGAGGCCAACTCTGGTTCCCAGAAAGAATCCTTGAGGAAGGGCCTATGCTAAGCCGCGCCACTCTAGCCATTGCTAGGGGTGCGGCGTCTCCTTCCTGCTCATTGCCAGGGGCAGTGTCGGCGTCTCCTTCCTGTTCGTTGCCAGGGGCAGTGTCGGCGTCTTCTTCCTGTTCGTTGCCAGGGGCAGTGTCGGCTCAGGATGCATGCAGCGCTGACGTCATCGCTGCATGCTCCTGATGCCGGTAGGAGGTCACTGGCACAAATCCTGCGCCTATTTAAATCCTGCAATAACGATCTGTCACTGTCCAAGTATAGGTGTTACTCTGTGTGCTTCTGGGTGTGACAGATCGTTTTATGTACCTAAATACCATTGTTGCTGAACCTGCCTGTTTACTGACTACTCTACCTGCCTTAACCCTTAAACTGCTGGACTGATGATTGTTGCTAAACCTGCCTGTTTACTGACTACTCTACTTGCCTTAACCCTTAAACTGCTGGACTGATCAATGTTGCTGAACCTGCCTGTTTGCTGACTACTCTACCTGTTTTAACCCTTAATCTGCTGGATGATTTACTGTTGCCAATCCCTGCCTGCCTGATCATTCTTGTGCTTTATCCCTGGACTGCTCTGCTGTTGCCGCTGGGAACTTTCCTTTCTGTGATGAGTGCCATCTTCCTCATCTCATTGGCTTTCTCTGCTCTGGGATATTCCATATCATTCCGTCTTGAAGCCGGGATAACAAGACTACTGGCTGAATTCAGTCTGATAGAGGAGTATCCCACGAGCATTACACTCTTACAGTGAAAAAACTTTTCCGTTGCAGGAGATTAAATCTCCTTTCCTTCAGCCTTAAATTGTATCCTCTTGTCACAAACAATTTTCTTGGAATAAACAGAGCTTCTGCCATCTCTGTATATGGGCCCTGAATATATTAATATAAAGTAATCATGTCTGCTCTCAAGCGCTTTTTTTCTAGAGAAAAAGACCAAGTTTGTCTAGCCTCTCGTAATAGCTTAAATTCTCCAATTCTCTTATTAGCTTTGTGGCCCTATTCTGAACCTTTTCTAAATCTGCAATGTCTTTTTTTGAGATCGGTCCCCAAAACTGCACTCCATACAGAAAGTGAGGTCTTACCAGAGATTTATATAGTGAAAAAATTCCCTTGCATCAATGCATCTTTTAATACATGCTGGTATCTTATTAGCCTTAGAAGCTGCTGCCCTGCATTGTGTGCCCATCTTTAGATTGTTATATATTACTACTCCCAAATCCCTTCCCTCCTCTGTTTGGCTAAGTCTAGTCAAATTTAACCCTTTGAGTGCTAAGCAATTTCACACCTGGGTGCTAAGCTGAATTTGAGTTTTTTTTTAAAAAAGTTTTTTTCTTTTTTTTTAAGATTACCTTTCCAACGGTGGGTCTTGGGGGCTGGTAACTGCATAGATGCATGCCCCCATTTCCCTATACTGTCTATTGTAATTTTTTTATAAAGTTACATGGTGATGTCATCACGTCTTTGCGCGTGACGTCACTGCGCAAAGCGTGAAGCCCAGACGATGCCTGTCACTATACAGGCCCGATTGCCGGGGTGGGAGTCGATTGGAGCCCCCAGATTGCCCTCAAGGTGGCTGAGTGCTAGCGACGGCTCTGAGCTGCCGTCAGCACCTTACTGGGAACATTTGCGACGGCTCAGAGCTGTCGTTAGCACTCAAAGGGTTAAATAATATATTGCCTGCTTATTTTTACTTCCAAAATGAAGAATCTTGCATTTTCCCGTATTAAATGTAATTTTCCATTTACCTGCCCATTCTTCTAATTTTATCAGATCCCCTTGTAAAGCAAGTTTCGTCCTGCTCTGACCTGATGACCTTACACAACTTTATATCATCTACAAAAAATAGAGATGTTGCTATTTAATCTTTGCTCCAAGTCATTAATACAAATATTAAAAAGAACAGGGCCCAGTACTGACCCCTGGAGGACTACACTGATTACCTTTGTCCAATCTGAGTATGATCCGTTTACTACTACTCGTTGCTCCCTGTCTTTTATAGAGTTATTTATCCATGAGCTAACATTTTCAGCTATTCCCAGTCCCTTAATTTTGTACATTAATCTCTCATGTGGCACTGTATCAAACGCCTTTGCAAAATCCAAGTATATCACATCAACTGATTCCCCTTTATCTATATTTTTACTTACTTTGTTGTTTTGAACACTTAGGGGTAGATTTATCAAATGTTGGACGGACATGATCCGATGTAATGAGATGCTTGTGCAATGCCGCGCCCTGCACATTCAAGGCCAATCGGCCGCTAGCAGGGGGTGTAGATCATCCTGATTGTATCTGATCGGGATGATTACAGTTCACCACCTCAGAGGTGGTGGATGAGTTAGGAAGCAGCGGTCTTCTTAACTTAAGTTTCCAGCGAGCCGGAAACCTCGGGGGTAGATTGCAACACCCGCTGCTTGATAAATCTACCCCATAATCTTGTTTATACAAATATACTCATCAATATAATCCCTTATAATCCCATCAAGTATCTTCCCCACTATTAATGTCAGACTAACTGGCCTATAGCTTCCTAGATCAGCCATGCTTCCCTTTTTAAAGAGTAGCACCACATCAGCATCACATAAGCCAGTCCCGGGGTTCTATGCCTGAGGATAATGAGTCTTTAAAAATTAAGAGTAGAGTGGGTTAAGTAGTGTGCTTAACCCAAGTACTTGTCAGAATGCTTATTTTTCTGTTTAAAGCATCTGGTTGACAAATTCCCCTATTAAACTTACATATAATAGAATTGTCTATAATCAGCATCTGTCTTGGTTCCTGTCTCACATATTTGGGAGACAAGCTCTCTCCGAACTTGTCATACCTTATCTGACATCCCCCAAAATTTAATTTGATCTGGGAAATTAGTCAAGGTGCATCAATTTAGAACACTGGGCACTTTTCTGTTTCACCTGGGTCTCATATTTTGCCCCCACTTGATAGGTTCTTGACATATCCTTTTTATTAAGGAAGATGAAAACAGGAATATTAATCATTACCTGATGTTTTGATAATCATGCACTGCTCAGTAACATGCAAAAACTAGTGCTGCTAAATGTGTTTGTTTTAGGCTTTGGTAATGTGTTTGTTTTAGGCTTTGGTAATGTGTTTGGTTTAGGCTTTGGTAATGTGTTTGGTTTAGGCTATGGTAATGTGTTTTTTAGGCTATGGTAATGTGTTTGCTTTAGGCTTTGGTAATGTGCTTGCTTTAGGCTTTGATAATGTGTTTGGTGTAGGCTTTTGTAATGTGTTTGGTTTAGTCTTTGGTAATGTGTTTGGTTTAGGCTTTGGTAATGTGTTTGGTTTAGGCTTTGGTAATGTGTTTGGTTTAGGCTTTGGTAATGTGTTTGGTTTAGGCTATGGTAATGTGTTTGGTTTAGGCTTTGGTGATGTGTTTGCTTTAGGCTTTGGTAATGTGTTTGCATTAGGCTTTGGTAATGTGTTTGGTTTAGGCTATGGTAATGTGTTTTTTTGGCTTTGGTAATGTGTTTTTTTAGGTTTTAGTAATGTGTTTGGTTTAGGCTTTGGTAATGTGTTTAGTTTAGGCTTTGGTAATGTGTTTGGTTTAGGCTTTGGTAATGTATTTGGTTTAGGCTTTGGTAATGTGTTTGGTTTAGGCTTTGGTAAGTTTGCACAGACAATCTATTGTGAAAGCAAATTCACAAGTGGCTGATGAAAATGTTGTTCAGGGCATTTTTTTGACAGCGAATATATCTTTGTGAACTGATAAATCAGAAAAAAAAGAGGATCTTGTTTGTGCACACGCCTAAAACTGTTTGAAATCGATCTAACATTGATTACTTGGGAATTACATTTGAGTGTCATTCTTGGCATACAAATATAAGTATATTTTTTATGATAGATAAGAGTATTTTGATTTGATCATGTGCACAGGCAAAATTTTCGGTTTGGCCAAATATTTATTTTTGAATATTCAATAAAATTCAAATTTAGAATATTCGGCGCCTATGATATTCGATATTCGTCTTATTTTAAATGAAATTAATACCGACCATTCGTGGAACATTTTCATTTGTTTTTGTTAAATAAATGTAAATGTTCCAAAGCTACAGGTGAAACAGTTCACTTGTAGCTTTTACTTACCTTTAGTGTGCTGGAGAGCTGTGCTAACCTGCCCTTCATCTTCAAAGAGCCCCTGGTCGTACTAAGAGAAGGCTGAGAGCGTCGGCTCCCAGGACCTGCAATAAAGGACCTTTTCTTTTAGTGTTGGCCCTGGGAACCGCCCGCTAAGCCTCCTATTAGCGCAGCCAGGGCTCTGTGATGAAGAGGAGACGATTAGCGCAGCTCTCCAGCACACTTAAGGTAAGTATTTTAACTATTTAAAGGAAACAAATAAATACTGACAAATTGGTCATAATACATTTGTTTTCTTCAAATGTTGTGCTGCATTCGTTTGGATATTTGTTTTGTGAAAACAAGACGAATATCCATGTTTCTCTAACGAATTTGCCTTCTTAACAAAACAAATGCACATGTCTAGTTACAAGTGTGGTGGTCTATACCCAGTTTAAAAAAGTATTCAACCCCCTTCTAGTGACATACACAGGACATGGCTTTAACCCCATACCTGACACACAGACCTAATTTTAATTGAGGTGTTATCCATGTTGCAGCCCTGCGCTAAAAATGGCAAACAATATCGTAAAGGAGATTTACCAGAAAATGATAGCGTGGCTGACATTTATTTTAGCACATCTTATTTATTTTTTTAATGGACAGCGCAGGCTGCTCTAACATCTCTTATATTACAAATGGTGAGTTATGTTTAGCTTGCGAGTGCAACAGATAGTGCTGAAAAATTTAGCGTGTCTTAAGTAAAGTGCTAGGGCTAGTCAGAAATAGTAGCTCCTATATTGCCCCTACATTACCCGCACACATCATTAACAAAAAGGTCCCCCAGTACCTATGTAGGATATGCTTTAAGTCCCCTAAAAGCGATCAACAGAATAATTCACAAGGGCTTTGATACATGATTCTATTTATCCATATATATCACCTGGAAATGCATATTATCCACAATATGCTTCTTTCATTCTACAATTTTCCCCCTTACTCCCCTAGAAAAATAAGATTCATCATTTGCAATGCAAGAGTGGTCCTCATCTAATAAAAATTACCTGCTCTACCTTTATACTTTTTACCCTATTGTAAGTTCCAAAAGTGACCTAAGAAATCATTTGGTGGGTACACAGGTTGACTGGCAAACAATGTCTACACCTTATTTACTGTTGTCTTATAAACATGTAATGCATATCTTTCTTTTTTTTACTTATATTTACTATAGCTTGAAGCTATTGAAATATATTGTCTGCTATTTACTGACACTCTATTGTTTGTATGTTTGGAATTGAACCTCAATAAAAAAAAAAAAATAAAAAAAAAAAAAGTGTTAGGGCTAGAATAAAATTATTGTGAAATGTTTTTATTAGGTTTTCAAACAGAATAATAGAATGGCAACATACATATGATCCACGAGAACATAACTATAATGGGTCTACATATCAATCTTACATGTAGTAATAAAAACATATAGGACCAGATTGTGAGTGGTGCGCTAACAGTTACGCGCAAGCGAAAAGGGGTTTATTGCGGTTGTTTGAGCGCATTTGGTTTAGCACTCGGGGGGCACAATCACGAACGCGGGGGCACAATCACGATTTATACTAGAATGATTACTGCATCCTCAGAGCTCTGGTTAACTGTTTCGCGAAACCAAAAAGTGTCACAAAACACATGAAAAATACATAAAAAAAGTTGTTACATTCATAATAACACTATCTAATAAAAATTATTTTAAAAAAAGATTAAAAGATATGAGGTCTCAGGTGTTAGAAGAGAAGACCACTGCCGGGATGAAGTTGGAACATTGCCGCCCACATTGAACTTTGGTGAGTACCATCTTTGGGTTTTAGTGTTTTTTTATTTTTTTTATTTGGGGCAGTAAAAGAGATGCCCGGCCAAATGCCCCTTTCAGTAGTTTTTTTTAGATAGCCTTTTTTTTTGGGGGGGGGGAGCTACTTTTAGATTGGTGGTGTTGTTTTTTAATTCAAAAAGAGCTAAATCACTTTAGGGCAATGTCATGTAGTTTAGTATTAGTATAGGTTTTTTTTTTTTTTTTTTTGTGGGTTTTAGAATAGGCATAACTGTTTTTTTTTTATTTTTGGTAATTTGTTTTTTTCTGTAATGGCAGGTTATCTTATTTTCCAGGTAAGGTTAGGTTTTTTATTTTTAAAGATAAGATTAGTTTTTTTATTTTTAAGGTAAGGTTAGGTTTTTTATTTTTAAAGGTAGTTTTAGATTTTTTTTTAAAGGTAAGGTTAGTTTTTTGGGGATTAATTTAGGAGGTGATAGCTGGGTGTTAGTTTAGGGGGGCTAGGGGGTTTAGATGTTAGTGGGTATTTTGCGGTGGTGGTTGTGGCAGTTTAGGGGTTAATAAAGTAGTGGGGTCGTTTTTTCTGTGGGGTGTGCCAGTTTAGGGGTTTATAGAGTAGTGGGGTAGTTTTTTATGTGGGGTGTGACAGTTTAGGGGTTTATAGATTAGTGGGATATTTTGCAATGTGGGGGTGTGGCAGTGTAGGGGTTAATAATTTATTTTCAACTTGTAATACAAGCGGACATTACTCAATGCTGCCCATAGAAAATATGGGGTGCGTAGATTATTGTGAGTTTGCCCAAACGATGTTGTGGTCATTTAAACAGCACGCCACTTGTAATATGGATTCGAGCCTAAAGAATACCACAATCTCGCTATTGCGTTTATGCTCCTCATACTAACGCTAGCGCTCCACTTGTAATCTGGACCTAAGTGTGTACCACGTAGAAATGTCTTACAAGCTAGATATACACAGTGAAGTATTTACATCCATAGCAGTTAATCTAATTAACCAGTTGTTATACATTATTACCCCAAACCATATAAACATATTTGATGGTCTAGTTACCATGCAGTTAATTAAATGTAATGAATCTGCTTTAGGATATTAACATGCAAATACTTATAATGAATTAAGCAAACCTGTGATTAAATTCTATGCCACATTAAAACACGTCAAGGATAAGATCTCATAAAGTATAATTATCTGTCCTTCATTTAAAACATTTAAGGTAGTTTGTGTTGTTTTTATCCTGTTTTGTTTCTAATATCTTAAAATTCTTTTTGATATTGTTCCAAATAATTACATGGTTAGAAAACAACCCACTTATCAAAAAAAGATTAACTATGTTCACTCTAGATTATTTCAAAAGGTTTTAAATTACATAAATATGATGCAAAACACGATTTGTAACTTTGTACTCCACAGCTTAAACCTCAGGGGTCCCGTGTCCATGTTGAGCATGAGTGACTATAATTTCACCGCTATTACAGTATTTATTTTGAAGTGGCAAAAAAAAAGGCATGCTTTTGCTTTCCAAATAAGATAATCTTTTAAATGGATAGTAAAGTTTTATATTTAGATTTAACACATGCTTTAAAATATACAACAAATAGTATTACATAGAAATCTGCACTGCACTTAATGAGGCAGTACTGCAGCTATCAAGAAACACAATCTGATATTGTGGGTAGGGATTCTGTTCTCAGATTACACTATAAACAAGCCTTGTCACATTGCATTTCATCCATGTAGACAGTACAATTATATAAAGTAGTTCTTTTTGTCTAAAACTAAATTAGAAAATTATTATATTTTCTGTGTATGTGCACTTCAACAAATGTGTTTCTTTCATACAGGTGGTGTCCATGCAGGTGGTGTCCATGCTCTGTTTACTCCTGGGAATTACTCTTCACTACCACTAGTGGGACGCAAATATTCCCAAACTACAAGAGCCCTATAAAACCCCTCCTACCTCAGACATACCTCAGTCTTTACTTTGCCTCCCCTGGAGGGGGATAAAGGGATAGTATATTCAAAATTCAACTATCATGTTTCAGATAGAGCATGTGATTTTAAGCAACATTCTACTTTACTCCTAGTATCAATTTTTCTTTGTTCTCTTGGTATCTTTATTTGAATGTAAGCTTAGAAGCCGGACCATTTTTGGTTAAGCACCTGGGAAGAGCTTGCTGATGGCTAAATTTAGACACCAATCAGGATGCGCCACCCAGGTGCTGAACCAAAAATGGGCTGGCTCCTAAGCTTACATTCTTGCTTTTTCAAATAAAGATACCAAGAGAATGAAGAAAAATTGATAATAGGAGTAAATTAGAAAGTTGCTTAAAATCGCATGCTCTATCTGAATCATGAACATTTCCTTTTTACTAGAATATCCATTTAAAGAATGAAGATATGCATTTGATTGTTCAGAGAGAGAGGGGGGTTTTCAGTCTATACTGAGACAGTGCTTATCAGAGGGATGTCTATGAGGTATGGTTTGTGATTCTTTTTTCACCTCATGGGGCATTTTTCATAAACCTTCCATAATGGGTAACATGGACTTGTCTTTTGCATCCCTTCCTGGATCTACAATATACTTCTATTTCATAACCCCTGCTGATATGTTTCAGTACTGGTTTGGCTGTCTGCTGCTTGTTTGCTGGTAGATGAGTATCTATAGTTGTTACGGGCACTTTTTACATTTATATATATATTTGCTAATATGTATGGCCCTGGGACAGAATCATTTACATTTTTCACCTTGCAATTTTGCACGAGCTGGCTTTTTTGACGTGTTAAGTCTTAATTTTGGGTGTTGGTCTTTGAGTTTAAGCACGCCAGGGTAGCACACATCGTAACACTTGTCAGATTAGCGCAGGTTCCTTTAGTTTTATTTTAGTCACTTTTGCACTTCGGCTCATTTACGCATGCCGGGTTAGCGCACGTTCATCCTCTGCTATGTGCACACTGGGTTTAGGCGCACTTTGTGATTTACAGCTGTTAGTTTTTTTGTGTGCGGGTTTCCTCATTCTGATGAGCATTTTCTGCCCTTTGCAATGTTATGTTAATATCTCCTGGTTTTTTTTTTTTTTTTGCAGTTAGGATTAGCGTGCATTGTTCCTGTGAGTTTATTTAAAAAGCTACTTAGGAGGGGGTAAGTGATTTCCATTCCTCAACTATAGCATTTATTGCATTGCTTTGCCATATGCTATAATGGAGAATTTTGATTTTGTCCCTAAATCTGAGTACCCTGAACACCTTTCTACGATTATTAGACGTGCTTATTGTAAAAAAGCTGAAGTCTGCTCCAGCTTATTAATGTGATTTATTAATGCAATCAGACCAACCTAATGCTGATTCTTTAGGTATTAATGCACCTTGTGTTTGTTCATTACAGGAGAATATTATGTTTCCCCTACTATGAAAAATGTTATCACGGCTGCAGTTTCTGAGGTGCTGGCAGCTTTCCTACCTTCAAACAAGTTTAATAGGTCACATCAGATTTGACCTTCTACAAGTTCTTTGTTCCCTAAAACCAGGGTTACTGTTATTTCTTTAGATGGTGAATTTTCCTCTGGTGATGAGGAATCTTACACTTATGTTGAACAGGGTATTTCCTCTTTTTTGTTTAAAGTTGAACATATTCATTCTCTTTTAAAGGAGGTCTTATTTACTTTAGGGGTCAAAGATCTAAAAGTTTCAGATGATAAGCCTTGTCATCGTTTAAATTCAGTTTTTAAGGCTGTTGTTAATCTCCCTGAGGTATTACCTATTCCTGATGCTGTCTCTGACATGGTTTCTAGGGAATGGTCTACGCCAGGTAATTCATTTTCACATTCTGCAAGGTTTAAAAGGTTATATCCTGTACCTGCTGCTAATATTGATTTGATGGTTCCCAAGGTGGATGGGGCCATCTCCACTCTGGCTAAATTTACTACTAGTACTTTGGAAAACAGTACTTCTTTTAAAGACCCTTTAGATAGAAAGTAGATTTTTTTTTTCAGATCCCTGAGTTCTGAAAATAGCTTCTCAAGGACATTGAATAGGATTCAGGACAAGGCCTCCCAGAGGAAGTTTTTTTTCTGTCCAATGTTCCAAGGAATCCTGTAAAAGCTCAAGTTTTTTTTTCCAGTCTGTCTAAGATCTGGAAGCTATGGGAGCGATTGTTCCAGTTCCTTTGCAGGAACAATGGATTGGATTTTATTTAAATCTCTTTGCTGTTCTGAAGAAGAAAGGTACTTTCAGACCAGTTCTGGATTTGAAAGCTCTGAACATGTTTGTAAGAATTCCATCTTTCAAAATGGAAACTATTCGGACTCTTCTGCCTTATTATTCAGCAAGGTCAGTTTATGTCCACAATAGATTTAAAGGCTGCTTACCTTTATGATCCAATTTGCAAAGAACATTTCAAGTTTCTGAGGTTTGCCTTTCTAGACATACTCTCTCTCTTCTGCTTTCAGGTATGTGAATTGTGTCCCTGCACTCAAACAATGCCAAAATCCCTATTTTCTGTGTTAATTGTACTCAAAGTCTCACTTTTGGTATGTGTCTGTAGTCTGTGAAATGTTATGTATTTACTCTGCTGATATCTTGTCATTATCAAACCTTGTCAATACTTGTGATATTTCCTAAATGTATAATTCCTCAAATGGTATACCCCAGCCTCCTCCAAATTCTATTGTCTGTTTTCTTAACTTATCTCACCCTGAATCAAATTTTCTCAACTGGCCTTTGACTGTCTTTGATCATGTCATTAACTAATTTATTGCAATCAGCTGAATGCTCTGGCCTATAAATTTAACACTGCTATGGGAAGGCATTGCAGAGGATGGCATTGCAGGTTAGATAGCAGTATTGTAACATCATATGTTCACATCTCTTAAGTTAACATTTATAAGTGAGGCATTAACAATTGGGCAAAAGAATTACACAAGAATAGAACAAGGATTGGACAAGGGATAAGGTAAGTTATGTTGTAACACTGTGTTTTAGCCACTGTTTGCTTATTTTGTAATAATGCTCAATATCTTAACATTCCATTTTGCTACCTTTTGTCTCTATAACAAACTACTTTATTCTATTTCCTCTTCCTCCTTTACCACCTGCACTGTTTATTAGCCCATCTCTCTTAAAGGGACAGTCTAGGCCAAAATAAACTTTCATGATTCAGATAGTGCATGTAATTTTAAACAATTTTCCAATTTACTTTTATCTCCAATTTTGCTTTGTTCTCTTGGTATTCTTAGTTGAAAGCTTAACCCTGGAGGTTCATATGCTAATTTCTTAGACCTTGAAGGCCACCTCTTTCAGATTGCATTTTAACAGTTTTTCACCACTAGAGGGTGTTAGTTCACATATTTCATATAGATAACACTGTGCTTGTGCACGTGAAGTAATCTGGGAGCAGGCACTGATTGGCTAGACTGCAAGTCTGTCAAAAGAACTGAAAAAGGGGCAGTTTGCATAGGCTTAGATACAAGATAATCACAGAGGTTAAAAGTATATTATTATAACTGTGTTGGTTATGCAAAACTGGGAAATGGGTAATAAAGGGATTATCTATCTTTTAAAACAATAACAATTCTGGTGTAGACTGTCCCTTTAACCTCACCTTACTTTTGTATTCATGAACTTCACACCATCCTAAAGACTCTGCAAATCTGCATCTCATCTCATGTCTCTCTCCCTCTTGCTCATACTACCTGCTGGTGATATCTCCCCTAATCCTGGCCCCCCACAACTTCCTAGCCTTGCACATCCATGTGTGCCTTTCAATAGGCTTCAAAAACAAAACTCTGGTAACCTTAATCTCATTCCTCTTGCATCTAAAACCACCACCCCCTTCACTTAAAGGGACACTGTAACCAAAAAATTTATTTTGAGATTCAGATAGAGCAGAGCTTTCCAAACTTTTCATGTTGGTGACACACTTTATAGACCTACATCATTTCGCGACACAGTAATGAAGTTGTACTAGCAAAAAGGAGGTTAAACTAACTTGTTTTAAGGAATACGGACACATACATAAATTATATAATAATAAAATGCATTTACAAGTAACAGTATATATGTGCAAGAATTAAAAAAAGTTTAATAACACCAATAGCTACTTACTATTTTCATGGGATGTATGAGGTTGATGGGATGAACACAATTTCTGAATATTTGGTGTAATATTAGATAAAGACACTCACATTTCATCATCAAGCATTTTTAAGCTTCCTATCCATATATCAAGAGCAGGAGCAGCAATGCACTACTGGGAGCTAGTTGCAAAAAAACCCCCCACTGACTTCTAACTTCAGCTCAGCGTTTAAAGCTGCCACCCTCAGAGTTCTGTGAGTCTGACTGACTACTGCCCGCGCTGCAAACACACTGCTGTCCCACTCACTGACTACACATGCAGTCACAAGCCAATTAAGGAGACTACACGTACAGTCAAATCCGCCAATGGTAATAGTTTCAGTTCCCACTGAGCTGCGCCAATAGGTAAAGATGATCTGTGACCCACTAGGTATCAATCACATGTCAACCATGTGATATGCGTAGCAGGCAGGTGGAAAGTCAGAAACCAAAAAACAATTTAAAAAAAAATGTAATTAAAAAAATTTGTGCTGAAGCAGGGACACACCTACACACTGCTGCCGACACACTAGTGTGTCCCGACACACAGTTTGGAAAGCACTGAGATAGAGCATGCAATTTTAAGCAACTTTCTAATTTACTTCTATTATCAAATTGTCTTCATTTTCTTATGTTTATTTGAAAAGCAAGAATGTAAGTTTAGATGCCGGCCCATTTTAGGTGAACAACCTGGGTTGTCCTTGTTGATTGGACAGCACCAATAAACAAGTGCTGTCCATGGTTCTGAACTCACAATTTGCTGGCTCCTTAGCTGAGATGCCTTCTTTTCAAATAAAGATTGCAAGAGAATGAAGAAAAATTGATGATAGAAGTAAATTAGAAAGTTGCTTACAATTACATGCTCTATTTGAATCATGAAAGAAATTTTTTGGCTACAGTGTCCCTTTAAGCACTCTGGAACTCTCGCTCTGTTTACAACAAGCTCACTTCTATCCATGACCTCTGTATCTCCCACTCTCTTAACCTTTTGGCTCTTACAGAAACCTGGCTCTCTGCTTCAGACACAGCATCCGCTGCTGCACTGTCATATGGGGGTCTCCATTTCAGCCACACTCCTAGGTCTGGCAATAGACAAGGAGGTGGTGTTGGTATTTTACTTTCCTCTCGTTGCACCTTTTAACAAAAAAAGCCCTTCTCTTACATCACATTTTCTTAATTTGAAGCACACATGTTTTATTTATTTTCTCCCCTTTCTATATGTATTGCAGTCATATACCGCCCCCCTGGATCCTAAACTCAATTTTTAGATCACTTTGCTGCCTGGCTTCCATATTTCCTTTCCTCAGACACCCCTGCCCTCATTCTTGGCGACTTCAACATCCCTCTTGACAATCCCACTGCCTCCTCTGCAAAACAACTTCTGCAACTCACTTCCTCGTTCGACCTGTCACAATGGACTGACTCTCCCACTCACAAAGATGGTCACTTCCTTGATCTGATTTTCAGCTATCAATGCACTATCTCAAGTTTCACAAACTCCCCTTTTCCTTTTTCTGACCATCATCTCCTAACTTGCAACATCACTTTCCTCCCTACAACTCCCCCTCCTTTTACCCCTCACACCAAACTTCACAAAAGCACTAAATCATTAGATCAGCAACAGCTCGCTAGCTCTCTCGAAACTCTCCTCTCTTCCATCCCCTCCTCCCCCCCCCTCAATTTCATCTTGAACTCCTACTATTCTGCCCTTTATCTTTATAAACAACAATACTTCTCTAAACTCATCCTCTAACCCAAAACGTCTGTTGTCCATGTTCAAAACTCTTCTCCGCCCACCCCCATCTCCTAATACAACTTCTTTTTCAGCTCAAGATTTTGCCAGCCACTTCAATAACAAAATTGACTCCATCAGAAATGAAATCAGCTCTCAACATACTACCAATCTCCCACCCCCTCAAAAGCTCACAATCATCCAAAACCCAAATACCCATAAATTTAGCTCTTTTGCCCCTGTTACAGAGGAAGAGGTTTCTGCCATTATACTGTACTCCCACCTCACTACCTGTCCGCTCAATCCCATCCCCTCACAGCTACTCCCCTCCCTCTCTTCTACCCTTTACCCCCATACTCATGCACATTTTCAACCTCTCCCTCAGCACTGGTATATTTCCCTCATCTCTAAAACATGCACTGGTCACACCTATCCTCAAAAAACCTTCCCTCGATCCAACCTCCCCATCCAACTACCGCCCTATTTCCCTACTCCCTCTTGCCTCAAAGCTCCTTGAAAAGCTAGTATATGCACGTCTATCCCATTTCCTTACACTAAACTCTCTTCTTGACCCACTGCAATCTGGATTTTGTCCCCATCACTTCACAGAGACAGCAATTGTCAAGGTTACCAATGACCTACTTACAGCAAAACTTAAAGGCCACTTCTCTCTGCTTATCCTCCTTGATCTGTCTGCAGCTTTGACACTGTTGACCACCCTCTTTTGCTCCAAAGCCTCTCCTTTCAGCATCTGCGACACAGCTCTCTTGTGGTACTCTTCCTATCTATCTAACCGTACCTTTAGTGTAGCCTTCTCCAGAGCATCCTCTGCCCGTTACCACTTTCTGGTTGGGTACCACAAGGCTCTGTCCTTGGTCCCCTTCTCTTTTTTAATCTACACATCATCATTAGGTTCCTTAATAAAGTCCCACAGTTTTCAATACCGATGACACCCAAATCTATCTCTCTGCACCAGACCTATCTTCTTCCTTACTAACCCGAGTCACTAACTGTCTTTCACATATCTCATGTTGGATGTCCTCTCACTACCTTAAGCTAAATCTCTTCAAAACTGAACTCCTTATTTTTCCCCCTTCTCCTAAAATCTCCAAACCCCAATTTGTTATAACTGTTGATAATTCCATCATTACCCTTACCTCACATGCCCAATGTCTTTGGGTCACACTTGACTCAGACCTTTCTTTTACTCCTCACGTTCAGTCCTTGGCTAAAGCTTGCCGCTTCCACCTTAAAAACATCTTTAAAATTAGACATTTCCTTACACAAGACACAACTAAGATTTTAATCCACTCTCTCATCCTTTCCTGCCTCGACTACTGCAACTCCGTCCTCTCTAGTCTACCTAGCTGCCGCCTAGCTTCTTTACAATCCATAATGAATGCCTCAGCCAGGCTCATCTTCCTTACACATCGCTCTTCATCTGCTGCACCTTTCTGCCAAGCCCTTCACTGGCTTCCTCTTGACTCCAGGATTAAACACAAAAAGCCCTCAACTGCACTGCTCCCCCATTCATTTCAGACCTTGTCTCCAGATACTCTCCCTCCCTTCCCCTTCGCTCTGCTCACAATCTCCTACTCTCCTCCTCTCTTGTTACTTCCTCACATTCAGGTTTACAGGACTTCTCCATACTGACTTCCATCTGGTGGAACTCCCTGCCTCACTCCACAAGACTCTCTCCTAGTTTTAACAGCTTCAAGCACTGCCTAAAGGCTCTACTAGTCAGGGATGCAAACAACCTACACTAACCTTTCCTAACTCCATTGCTTTTACACTTGAACCCCTTAGAATGTAAGCCTATGAGCCAAGCTGTTTGTAGATTGCCTTCATAAGAACCGACTACAACAGTGCAACTCTCAGCAGGGCCCTCTACCCATGTTATAGGATTCTATCAGCCAATCGGAATTAAGGTAGGAAAAATCCTATTGGCTGATGCAATCAGCCAATAGGATTGAAGTTCAATCCTATTGGCTGATCCAATCAGCCAATAGGATTGAGCTCGCATTCTATTGGCTGTTCCAATCAGCCAATAGAATGCGAGCTCAATCCTAATGGCTGATTGAATAAGCCAATAGGATTTTTCCTACCTTAATTCCGATTGGCTGATAGAATCCTATCAGCCAATCGGAATTCAAGGGACGCCATCTTGGATGATGTAATTTAAAGGAACCGTCATTCATCATGTAGTCGTTGGTTTGGATGGATGCTCCGCGTCGGCTGGCTTCAAGATGGACCCGCTCCGCTCCGGATGGATGAAGATAGAAGATGCCGCCTGGATGAAGACTTCTGCCCCTCTGGAGGTCCTCTTCTGCCCGGATCGGATGAAGACTTCTGCCCCTCTGGAGGACCACTTGTGCCCGACTGGGTGAAGACGTCTCACGGTAGGGTGATCTTCAAGGGGTTAGTGTTAGGCTTTATTAAGGGGGGATTGGGTGGGTTTTAGAGTAGGGTTTGGTGTGTGGGTTTTATTGTTGGGGGGTATTGTATTTTTTTTACAGGTAAAAGAGCTGATTACTTTGGGGCAATGCCCCGCAAAAGCCCTTTAAAAGGGCTATTTGTAATTTAGTATAGGGTAGGGAGTTTTTTTATTTTGGGGGGCTTTTTTATTTTATTAGGGGGATTAGATTAGGTGTAATTAGTTTAAAATTCTTGTAATTATTTTATTTTTTTCTGTAATTTAGTGTGTTTTTTTTTCTTTTCGTACTTTAGTTTATTTTATTTAATTGTAGGTAATTTAATTTAATTTAGGTAATTAATTTAATGATAGTGTAGTATTAGGTGTAATTGTAATTTAGGTTAGGATGTATTTTACAGGTAAATTTGTCTTTATTTTAACTAGGTAGTTATTAAATAGTTAATAACTATTTAATAACTATTGTACCAAGTTAAAATAAATACAAAGTTGCCTGTAAAATACAAATAAACCCTAAGATAGCTACAATGTAACTATTAGTTATATTGTAGCTAGCTTAGGGTTTATTTTATAGGTAAGTATTTAGTTTTAAATAGGAATTATTTAGGTAATGATAGTAATTTTTATTTAGATTTATTTTAATTATATTTAAGTTCTGGGGTGTTAGGGTTAGGTTTAGACTTAGGTTTAGGGGTTAATAAATTTAGTACAGTGGCAGTGTCAGGATTCGTGTTACCTTAGGGTAGCTAGCTTAGGGTTTATTTTATAGGTAAGTATTTAGTTTTAAATAGGAATAATTTATTGTAGTAATTTTATTTAGTTTTATTTAAATTATATTTAAGTTAAGGGGGGTTAGACTTAGGTTTAGGGGTTAATAACTTTATTATAGTGGTGGCGACGTTGGGGGCGGCAGATTAGGGGTTAATAAATGTAGTTAGTTTGCGGCGACATTGGGGGCAGCAGATTAGGGGTTAATAAGTATAATGTAGGTGGCGGCTATGTCAGGGGCAGCAGATTAGGGGTTAATAAGTGTAAGATTAGGGGTGTTTAGACTCGGGGTTCATGTTAGGGTGTTAGGGGTAGACATACAATGTGTATCCCCATAGGAATCAATGGGGCTGCGTTAGGAGCTGAACGCTGCATTTTTGCAGGTGTTAGTTTTTTTTCCAGCCGAATCAGCCCCATTGATTCCTATGGGGAAATCGTGCACAAGCACGTTCAGCCAGTTTACCACTACTGTAAGCAGCGCTGGTATTGAGGTGAGATGTGGAGCTAAATTTTGCTCTATGCTCACCTTTTTGCGGCTAACGCCGGGTTTAAAAAAACCCGTAATAAGAGCAGTGAGCTGAAACTAAGCGTTAGCAACGCACCCCTGTTACCGCAAAACTCGTAATCTCTGTGTAAGTTAACCAAAAATAATTAACACTAAAATCACGAAAAATAAAAAACACTAAGATTAAAAAAAAATAAACTAAATTATCAAAAATAAAAACAATTACACCTAATCTAATAGCCCTAATCTAAAAAAAAACACCCCCAAAAAATTAAAAAACCCTAAAACTAACCCCAGAAGATCTACTCACGGTTTCTGAAAGTCCGGGCATCCTTCTCCATCCAGGCGGTGAGCTCTTCATCCAGACGGCAAGGTATTCATCCATCCCTAGGGCGTCTTCTATCTTCATCCCGGCAGTGCAGAGCGAAGCCATCCTAGAAGCCGTTCCCATCCTGCCCGGACTGTCCTCTTCAGACGGTCGCTGCCGTACACTGAAGTTGATTGCAAGGTAGCCAATTCAAAATGGCGTACCTTGCATTCCTATTGGCTGATTTGATTCTTCAAATTCAAATCAGCCAATAGGATGAGACCTACTGAAATTCTATTGGCTGTTCAAAACAGCCAATAGGATGAGACCTACTGAAATCCTATTGGCTGATTTGAACAGCCAATAAGATTTCAGTAGGGCTCATCCTTTTGGCTGTTTTAAACAGCCAATAGGATTTCAGAAGCTCTCATCCTATTGTCGAATTTGAAGAATCAAATCAGCCAATAGGAATGCAAGGTACGCCATTTTGAAACAGCTACCTTGTATTAAATTTAGATTTTTTAATTGGTATTATTTTGTATTTTATTAGAATAGTAAGGTTAGGTTAATTTATAGTTTAATGGTAGGTTAATTTTCATTTCACAGGTAAGTTTTTATTTATTTAAATAGTTATATTGTAATTTTGAAGTTAGGGGGGTGTTAGGTTTAGGGATTAATAGTTTAATTTAGGGTTTTGCGATGTGGGGGGCCGGCGGTTTAGGGGTTAATAGGTTTATTTAGTGGAGGAGATGTGGGAGGTTGGAGGTTTAGGGGTTAATAACTTTATTTAGTGACAGCGATGTCGGGGGCAGCGGAATAGGGGTTAATAACTTTATTATAGTTGTGGCGATGTCGTGGAGTGACGTTTTAGGGGTTAATATATTTAAATAGTGTTGGCGATGTGGGTGGGCAGCAGATTAGAGGTTAATAAATTTATTTAATAGTCGCGATGTGGGTGGGCGGCAGATTAGAGGTAATAGGCTTAATATAGTTGAAACAGAAAAAAAGACAGGCGCAGCCCGACTCAAGTGTAAAACATTTAATGGGTAAGTGCACACACAGTTAAATGACAACTTACAGGATTTAAAATGATAAAAGGCACGTCAGTGTAACTGCATGTATATATGCCATCCCAAATTAGCGGTTTCCAAAGTTCACCGGTTCTCAGCGTGTCCTCCACCTCAGTTGATTAAATACCAAGTCTGGAGGTTAAGCCGCGCCCAGTCTGTGTGGAGCCCATGGGATAGTGCAGAGGCACAGCGTGGTAGTTCTCAAAAAAACGTTTTTATCAGTAGGCTTGCGATAGTTTGCTACTGCTACTTTCCTATTGTCATCTACAAAAAGTAGAAGATCTAAGAATTCGACTTGCTGTTTATCGATTTTGGAAACAAATTTGAGGTTATAAATATTATTAATAATATGTTTGATGAATTCCCCGGTTTTTGGCTCTGACATTTTCCATATATTGACAATATCTTCTATATATCAGTAACACCGAATAAGATTATTTTTATTGGGGTTATTAGACCAGACGTATTTCTCTTCAAAGTGGTTCATATAAAGGTTGGCATACGATGGGGCAAAAGTGGTCCCCATCACAGTGCCTTGTGTTTGTTGATAAAATTGTCCCTCAAAACAAAAATAGTTATGATTTAGTATAAAACTAATGCCAGTCAAAATAAAATCCAAGTATTTATTTGACATGTCAGTATTCTCCAGTGACTCCTGTACAGAATTGATGCCAAGAATGTGTGGGATACACGTGTATAATGAAGATATGTCACACATGATCCATATATAATTATCAATCCACTCTAATCCTTCAAATATGTTAATTGTGTGTACTGTATCTTGAAGGTATGCCCTAGTTGATTTAACGATGGGCTGTAGGTAGTGATCAATATAAATTGATAGATTGTTGGTAAGGGACCCAATGCCCAAAATAATGGTCCTTCCCGGGGGTTCAATGAGTGTCTTGTGCACTTTCGGTAAGTGATATAATGTGGGTGTGGTTGGATGATGACAAAAAATGGAATTCCTCACATTTGAGAATGTTTTCATTCTTGGCATCTTTTAATATGTCACTAAGTTTTTTTTCTTAAATTTAGTGGTGGGGTCAAACTGGAGTATCTGGTATGTGCAAGTATCGTTTGAGATGTTGTGGGCTTCTTTAAGGTAGTCTTTTTTGTCTTATATGGCAACCCCCCCATCAGCCGCTCTTATCACTATGTCCCTGTTTTCTTGTAGGGATTTATGTGTTTTTCTTTCATACCAGGTCAGGTTGTCATTATACCTGTTGACCCAAGTTTTGCCTTTATTTTCCCATAGCTTACTCAAATCTCCACAAACTAGTTTATTAAATGTACACACAATTAACATATTTGAAGGATTAGAGTGGCTTGAAAATTGTACATGGATCACGTGTGACATATCTTCATTATACATGTGTATCCCACACATTCTTGGCATCAATTCTGTACAGGAGTCACTGGAGAATACTGACATGACAAATAAACACTTGGATTTTATTTTGACTGGCATTAGTTTTATACTAAATCATAACTATTTTTGTTTTGAGGGACAATTATCGTATGCCAACCTTTATATGAACCACTTTGAAAAGAAATACGTCTGGTCTGATAACCCCAGTAAAAATAATCTTATTTGGTATTACTGATATGTAGATGATATTGTCATTATATGGAAAGGGTCAGAGACAGAAACTGGGGAATTCATCAAACATATTAATAATAATATTTATAACCTCAATTTTGTTTCCAAAATCGATAAACAGCAAGTCGAATTCTTAGATCTACTTTTTGTAGCTGACAATAGGAAAGTAGCAGTAACAAACTATCACAAGCCTACTGATAAAAATGTTTTTTTGAGAACTACCACGCTGTGCCTCTGCACTATCCCATGGGCTCCACACAGACTGGGCGCGGCTTAACCTCCAGACTTGGTATTTAATCAACTGAGGTGGAGAACACGCTGAGAACCGGTGAACTTTGGAAACTGCTAATTTGGGATAGTATATATACATGCAGTTACACTGACGTGCCTGTTATCATTTTAAATTCTGTAAGTTGCCATTTAACTGTGTGTGCACTTACCCATTAAATGTTTTACACTTGAGTCGGGCTGCGTCTGTCTTTTTTTCTGTTTCAGCTCTCCTTCGTTTGGGTGCCTTTTTGGAAATACACACCCGGTATTACGGGCAGCAGCAGATGACCTCATTGGATACCACAATAACACAGGACCAGTTTACTACAGGCATCCTGGTTACCTCTTCTATTTCACTATTACAGTGAAACCGGCTATCTTCACTTCATTTCCTTATAAGGTGACATACCTTCTAAAAGGCTGGGTGCCTGATTTAGGTTTAATATAGTGTTTGCAATGTGGAAGGGCAGCGGTTTAGGGGTTAATAGGTAGTTTATGGGTGTTAGTGTACTTTGCAACATTTTAGTTATGAGTTTTATGAAACATTTTTGGTACGCAAATCCCTAACTACTGCTCTCAGATTGCGGTATGGATCGTGTCGGTATAGGCTGTAACACAAGCATTTTTGCCTGAACGCACAATCTGTAATACCGGTGCGGGATTGACGTTGTGTTACAGGCTAAAATGCTTGCCGTATAGCTATACTTACACGACTCCCAATAGCGCCGTTACTGCTTTTACACTGAAATTGCCATTTTTTAGCATTAAAAGTCGCAACATAAAACTCGTAATCTAGGTGTATAAATGTTTTCCTGTATACTGACTGTGAATAGCACTGCGGAATCTGTTGACGCTCTACAAATACCTGTTAATAATAATAATAAATGGACAAGCATTTTCAGTTTGTTGCTCTACCATTTGGTCTGACTACAGCTCCAAGAGTTTTCACAAAGGTTCTGGGTGCCCTTTTTTCTGTGACCAGAACTCAGAGTATTGCAGTGTTTCTATACCTGGACAACATCTTGGTTCAAGCACCGTTGTTTCCTGTAGCAGAATCTCACACCAACCGACTCTTGTTTCTTCAACAACATGGTTGAAGGATTAATTTTCCAAAATGTTATTTGGTTCCTCAAACAAAGGTACATTTTATCTGATATCAAATAGATTCAGTTTTGTTTAGTCTTTTTTTCTAACAGAGCAGAGAAGTTTAAAATTTGTGTCATCTTGTCTGAACATTCAGGGGGGGTAGTTATCAAGCCGTCAACCTCAAATACACTGGAATTCCGCAGCGTATTTGTGGCGAGGCTGATTCGCCTTAGTTATCAAGCCCTAGATACCGGCAAAAGTAGAATTTTGTGACGTAAGCTTCGATCCGCCGTACTCAGTCCAACACAGATCGATTCTTACGTCACTCCAGATGTTCCGCACACAAGTGCGGCACAATCTGACTACTTTTGCTAGTTATCAAAAAACTAGCAGGTACGCTCGGCACTTTTACGGCCCAGCGTACCTGGTCTTCAATCCGCCGCCCCCGGAAGCGGCGGATCACATAGGAATCAATGGGAGTCTGACCATAGCGAAAGTTCATGTTCGCTGCTGACAGACATCCCATTGATTCCTATGGGAGATGTCTGCCCCTAACATGTACCCCGAGTCTAAACACCCCTAATCTGTCCCCCCTACACCGCCGCAAGTAAATAAAGTGTTTACCCCCTAAATATTTAAGTTAGGGGGGTGTTAGGGTTAGTGTTAGACTTAGGTTTAGGGGTTAATAATTTTATTACAGTGGCGGCGGTGTAGTGGGGGGCAGGATAGGGGTTAATAAATTTATTATAGGTGGCGACGGTGTAGGGGGGGCAGATTAGGGGTTAATAAGTTTAATATAGGTTGCGGCGGGGTCAGGGAGCGGCGGTTTATGGGTTAAACTATTTATTTAGTTGCGGCAAGGTGCGGGATCAGCAGGATAGGGGTTAATAACTTTATTATAGAGGGCGACGGTATAGGGGGCAGGATAGGGGTTACTAGGTATAATGTTGCGGCGGTGTCCGGGAATGGCGGTTTAGGGGTTAATACATTTATAAGAGTTGCGGCGGGGTCTAGGAGCGGCGGTTTAGGGGTTACTAACTTTATTTAGTTGCGGGGGGCTCCGGGGGTGCCGGTATAGGGGGTAGAACAGTGTAGTTAGTGTGGGTGCTCAGTGACAGGCTAGCAAGAAAGCTGTAAAAAAGCAGAAGAGCAGCGAGATTGGAGGAGTGATAACTCTCACAGTCCGCTGCTCATCGCCCCGTACTTGGTGCGTGGCTTTTTGACAGCTTTTTTGATAACTTAGGCAAATTTTTGCAGGTCCGCGACGGTGATGTGAGGCGAGCTTAGGCGGTCGTATTGGGCCGGCGAAGGCAGGAAAAGTAGACACGTTGATAACTACCCCCCTCAATCTCTTTCTTTTCCCTCGGTTGCTCTTTTATGGAAGTTCTAAGTCTTATGATTGCAGCTTAAGATGCAATTCCATTTGCTAGTTTTCACATGAGACCTCTTCAGCTTTTTAAGATTTGTCAATGGTGCAGAGACTATACTCAGCTGTCTCAAAATATATATTTGGATCCCAATACAAGTCAGTCTCTGATTTAGTGGGTGGATTGTCAGTTTATTATTCAGGGGGGTTCTTTTTGAACAACCAGGAAGCTGACTTTTTCAGTCATCAATCTCTACATCCAGGGGAGTGGTCTCTTCATCAGGATGTGTTCAATCAGATCGTGAAGTCTTCCAGAGATAGAACTGATGGCCTCTTATTTGAACAACCAACTTCCCAAGTACTTTGTGAGGTCCAGGGATCATCAAGCAGAGTCTGGATGCTCTAGTAGCTCTGTGGTCATTTCAGCATGCTTATCTGTTTCCTCGCTTGTACTTCTATCTAGAGTGATTCCCATGATAAGTCTTGATAAAGGCCTCTCAGTCAGCCGAAACGCGTTGACCTCCTGTGACATACCAGCCCGAGTTCCTATTTGTATATGGTGAGCACTTTTCTTTTTAGTTTAGCTAGCTTTTTCTGTTTTTGTGCATCTGTTTTTTTTTCACAGGTACCTTTTAGATTTTCTTACTCTGAACCAGAAGTTTTGGGTAAAAGACTTTCCTCCCCTGGATAATAGTACCTTCCTCTCTCTTCTCTGGATCCTTCCACACTGGACCTCCACTGGATTTTTTACTCTTTGTGACTGTACAGACTTTGGGACTAGATTGTTGCTTTATATATGGGACGTCCCTTTATCTGAGCTCAGATTCATTAATATCATTCATTATTTTTTTCTTATTGTTCCTTTTTTTTATATCCTTATTTTGTCATATGTTTGACATATGTTTTTCACTGTTGCTTTTTAAATATTTCACTTTAGATTGTGACTAACTCTGCTAGATTGCTACATAGTTCTAGCAATCTTGTTCCATATATTCCTTGAAATAAAACAGTTTTATATATAACATATGTTTTTATATACTCTTTATTGTCTGTATTTTTCACCCTATGTCTATACTCCTTACTAATACAGTATTATGCGTTATTAATACAGTACTATTTCTACGCTCTTTAGTAATACAGTACTATGTTTTGTTTTTTGGCCATTACTCACCCATATTGATAATCTCTTTGGGCCCAGCTTTTCCACCAGCACCCTTAAGCCCCCTTTGGGTGGCGCTCCTATGTCCCCACTATTTAGTTATTGATTTCCATGATAAGCCTAGTGAAATCTTAATTAATCCTGATTGCCCCCGGTTTGCCTCGAAGCATTTGGTATGCAGATCTGGTTCAGATGTCCACTTGTCCTCTGCGGTCAGACCTTCTGTCTCAAGGTCCATTTTTCCATCCGGATCTCAAGTCTCTGAAGTCAATGGAGAAAAAAAAGTTAAAACAAAAACACGACCATCGCACAAACACTATAGCATATTTCACACAGTCATTGGCTGCACACTCTAGTGACCTATTTATAACTGTCTCTACTTGACCACAGCAGAGAAGGCAACCAAGGTTACAACATGGCAGCTCCCAATGTTTTATAGACATTAATACTTTACACTTATTTTGTCAATATTTCAACAGCTAATGAAACTTTTAAAAATACATCTACATTTTCAGACAAATCTTTTCTTTGAATGCTTCATTCTATCTAACATTTATTTAGTGTTTAATGTCCTTTTAACTTTTTTGTCAATATTCATCTGTTAAATATTTTTAGGCATTTTTAAATATTTTAATTTGAAAAATATGTTACACTGCCTAGAAAAATGTAAGTTAAAAAGCTCCAATAATTCACTTTGTCACACAATGACCTGTATTTCTAAGCGGACACACATGAGTGAATCTATAGCTTCATCCCCTCTGCCTGAAGACATGCAAGCAGCAGAGTTGAGTTAGCTGTCACTCAAAACACTGTGCCGCCCCTCTTTGCCAATGCACAGCTCAGTGGTTTCTATAGCAACATAGAAAGCTTTGAGTTGATACAGTGAATTCACACAGCATGCCCTCACCCATCTTCTAGTATAAAGATGGTTCCATGCTGTGTTTTACAGGTCCGACCTCCACTTAACCCCTCTTGCAAAGTCTAGGCTTTCCATGTTCCTTTTACTCACATCAAAAAGAAAACACAGGGTCTCCTTATTGAGTCACAGTAGTTAGTTATAAATCACTGTTTTTCAGACAAACTGATTTAGAACTGAATGCTATGGGCCGATTTATCAAAGCTTCAACTGATAATACCATGGAATCCGCTTGAATCTTGTGTAATATTTGACGCAAATTGAATCCACCATAATTAACAAAGCATCAGCATTGTTAAATGTTAAAAAGGGTGAAGTAATATACGCTCCTGTGATCTCAATCCGACGCAGATCGATGCATGCATCATTCCAGATGTTTCAAATTCACATTCGACTCTACTTGACCCTCTTCCTAATTTATTAAACATTCAACAGGTACACTTACGTCTTTTCCCTTGCAGCGCACCTATTAGTCAAACCGCCATCCTTGAGGCCGCGAATACCATAGAAATCAATTGGAGTCTAAAAAAAACCCAGAAAGGTTATGCTTGATGCTGCAAGAGAATGAAGCTTATTACATATTTATGTAAATTAGAATATTGATTACAATTGTATACTCTTTCTAAATCACACAGACAACAAAGAACCATGTTCAGTATCTAAATAATATGTTATAAAATAATATTATAATCACATGTAATTTCAAGGGACGGATTCATTTCAAAAGTAGTTTTAATGACAGGTAATATCTGTCTGTCAGCAGGACTAGTAGCTATAGGGATAAAAAAATGAAATAAATACATTACATACTATAGCTAACTTCCTTTTTTTGCCTTTCACACCAAATTTGACGCAATACTCGAACTCCTAAACAACCCACAAACTAGTGAAATTTTCCACCACTTTTGATTGGGAAATGCATAATCACATGATTTATGATATCAGCCAATCTGGTTTAAATATACATTTTATAATATCACTAATGAATCAAATTGCTTGATGCTTGTGTCACTGATCACTCATCAGAACTTGTAAGTGCCATTTGTCACATTGTGTATTATACTTTTAAAGTATGTATTTGTGAAATTAGTATTAATTGATGATGACATAAGGACACGCTATAATATTTTTGACAATGATTTTAAAAATCGATTGATGTTTGATTCAATATAATCTTAAACTGATAGCTCAAAAGGATAGTCCACCTAACATTAAACTGTCATGAATCAGATACAGCAGAAATTAAAATCACCTCTTTACTGTCATGTTATTTTCAGTGTTTTTCTTCCTTCTCTTGAATTTCATTTTCATTAAGAAATGTCATATTATATGCCAGCCCATTTTATAACACCTGTGTAGGGGCGGTGTTTAAAACTACACTAGAATCAGGAAGGATTACACAGGTGCAGAGAGAAAACTGGCCCAGCTCTTAAAATATCCATTGTTTGCAAATAAATACCTATGATACCCTGATTACATGTTTTATTTGCAATTATTCTCCCTCAGAATAATAATATATTTACACTATATACATATAGTGGTATAAATAAACACAGCGATATGAAAGACAACATTGTTTAGAACAAAATAAAATTTAGGGACATGTAAATATGTTTGGAAAAGATTTCTGACATAACACATATACAGGGAGTGCAGAATTATTAGGCAAGTTGTATTGTTGAGGATTAATTTTATTATTGAACAACAACCATGTTCTCAATGAACCCAAAAAACTCATTAATATCAAAGCTGAATAGTTTTGGGAGTAGTTTTTAGTTTGTTTTTAGTTATAGCTATTTTAGGGGGATATCTGTGTGTGCAGGTGACTATTACTGTGCATAATTATTAGGCAACTTAACAAAAAACAAATATATACCCATTTCAATTATTTATTTTTACCAGTGAAACCAATATAACATCTCAACATTCACAAATATACATTTCTGACATTCAAAAACAAAACAAAAACAAATCAGTGACCAACATAGCCACCTTTCTTTGCAAGGACACTCAAAAGCCTGCCATCCATGGATTCTGTCAGTGTTTTGATCTGTTCACCATCAACATTGCATGCAGCAGCAACCACAGCCTCCCAGACACTGTTCAGAGAGGTGTACTGTTTTCCCTCCTTGTAAATCTCACATTTGATGATGGACCACAGGTTCTCAATGGGGTTCAGATCAGGTGAACAAGGAGGCCATGTCATTAGATTTTCTTCTTTTATACCCTTTCTTGCCAGCCACGCTGTGGAGTACTTGGACGCGTGTGATGGAGCATTGTCCTGCATGAAAATCATGTTTTTCTTGAAGGATGCAGACTTCTTCCTGTACCACTGCTTGAAGAAGGTGTCTTCCAGAAACTGGCAGTAGGACTGGGAGTTGAGCTTGACTCCATCCTCAACCCGAAAAGGCCCCACAAGCTCATCTTTGATGATACCAGCCCAAACCAGTACTCCACCTCCACCTTGCTGGCGTCTGAGTCGGACTGGAGCTCTTTGCCCTTTACCAATCCAGCCACGGGCCCATCCATCTGGCCCATCAAGACTCACTCTCATTTCATCAGTCCATAAAACCTTAGAAAAATCAGTCTTGAGATATTTCTTGGCCCAGTATTGACGTTTCAGCTTGTGTGTCTTGTTCAGTGGTGGTCGTCTTTCAGCCTTTCTTACCTTGGCCATGTCTCTGAGTATTGCACACCTTGTGCTTTTGGGCACTCCAGTGATGTTGCAGTTCTGAAATATGGCCAAACTAGTGGCATCTTGGCAGCTGCACGCTTGACTTTTCTCAGTTCATGGGCAGTTATTTTGCGCCTTGGTTTTTCCACACGCTTCTTGCGACCCTGTTGACTATTTTGAATGAAACGCTTGATTGTTCGATGATCACGCTTCAGAAGCTTTGCAATTTTAAGAGTGCTGCATCCCTCTGCAAGATATCTCACTATTTTTGACTTTTCTGAGCCTGTCAAGTCCTTCTTTTGACCCATTTTGCCAAAGGAAAGGAAGTTGCCTAATAATTATGCACACCTGATATAGGGTGTTGATGTCATTAGACCACACCCCTTCTCATTACAGAGATGCACATCACCTAATATGCTTAATTGGTAGTAGGCTTTCGAGCCTATACAGCTTGGAGTAAGACAACATGCATAAAAAGGATGATGGGGTCAAAATACTCATTTGCCTAATAATTCTGCACTCCCTGTACTTATACACACACAAGTATGTGCAAAGATATATGTACAAATTCTAGCATTAATAATCATTTTTAAAAAAGAAAAAAACATAAGATAGACATATCATGATTTCTAGAAATACAAATACACATTAAAGAAACACTGAACCCAAATTTTTTCTTTCGTGATCAGATAGAGCATGAAGTTTTAAGCAACTTTCTAATTTACTCCTATTATCAAATTGTCCTCATTCTCTTGGTATCTATATTTGAAATGCAAGAATGTAAGTTTAGATGTCGGCCCATTTTGGTGAACAACCTGGGTTGTCCTTGCTGATTGGTGGATAAATTCATCCACCAATAAAAAAGTGCTGTCCAGAGTTCTGAACAAAAAAAGCTTAGATGCCTTCTTTTTCAAATAAAAATAGCAAGAGAACAAAGAAAAATTGATAATAGGAGTAAATTAGAAAGTTGCTTAAAATTGCATGCTCTATCTGAATCGTGAAATAAAAAATTTGGGTTCAGTGTCCCTTTAATTTATGTGAAAATATCATATATCAGATTTTTTTGTATAACAAATAAATAAAACAATGAGATATTATTGTTTGTTCAGGTATAAATCTAGCTATTTCTTGGACATTAACAAATGAAAAATAAAAGATTAGCTTTAGAGAAATGTGCTTGTTCATGGACAGTAATGATATGGTATAAATAAAGTTGGAAAAAACAGAATATCCGCAACATCGATGACTCTTATTTATCAACAGTCCGATGCTCATCGTTCTGTACTTGATGCGCGTGTTTTTGACAGACTTTTTAAAAAATTAGGGTGTTGTATGTGGATTCGCGGAGCAGTGTCTGGCAATGTCTGGAGAGCGTATTGACTCCAGCAAATGCACCAAGATTGACGCTTTGATAAACAGGCCCCTATGACTCATTATAGAGACGCTGTGAACGGAACATGGAGAGCATCATCCCAGAGCAGATAACGATCTGTTTAAAAGGAGCTTTAGTATATAGGAAAGGCTTATCAGCTGTTTAACCTCTATTTAAAAAAGTGTGCTGGAATTGCAATATGCCGCTTGCTATAGGATATCAGTTTCTCTGCTAGCTGTCAGTCAGTTTTGTAAGAGGAAGTCTGTCAGTGTGTGCACGCTCCCATTTCTAATCAGCAAGTGAATGCTAATTGGACTGGGATCACAGAAAAAAAAATGCCCATTTCAGGGGCGTTTAGAATCAACATTGAAAGGGACTATTTTCACATGTCAGGTTAGTTTTTATTACGCAATATAATTTAGTTTTTTTTTTAAAAAAAAGCATTTAAAATTTATTATGGGGAGATAATATAATCAAGGAGTAAGAGGCCTTTAAGGCCAAGTAAGTATTTATTAAATATAAAATATTGAAAAATATGAATAATTAATGTAATTATTATAGATGTACCATTGAATATATATATAAATCTATCTATCTTAAAATATCTATAATAATTAATAAATATTAATATTTTTTTATTATTTCATATTTACGTAACACGCCTTAAGATAACGAATTCTTCATGTGCGCTTACCCGACACCGCATTAGACCTAAACATCGAAACTCGAACTGCGCTATGCATATTTTACATTTCAGTGTTCTTTACATAGAAAAAAATGTAAATGTATTATTAAATATATATTTCTATATATACTTGATAATGTTAATGTAAAATATATATCTATACCTAAATCTTTATATGAATATATATATATATGTATATATGTATAGATATTTATATAAATATTTATTTAAAATAAAAAAACAAACATTTTCCTGTATGTGAAGAACATTTGAATGTGAGATTTTAAAAACTCCTGTCGGTTTAGTGCACGAGTGATGTTTTAGGTTTTTATCTTCTACTCTCTTCATTGAAGTATATGGGGAGATGATACCCAAAGTCCTGAAGTTAGCATATGTCCGGTTTTGCTTGAGTGGAAAAGTTTTAATTTCAACTTGTAATATGCGCAAAATCCCGTGCAAGCAAAAATATTAATTTTGCCAGTGTTAATGCTTGAGCGAAAGCGCTAAATAGTGCGCCACTTGTAATCTACTCTCAATGTTGAAATATTTAACTTTACTTGTTTATATAAAAAAACACATTTACTTTCTGAAATAGACATTTACTGCACAATTAAACTTGAGTTTATGCGTTATATGTGATATTATCTGATTCAGAGTCTAGGAAATTAAAGTGCTGAGAATTGCATTATGTTCATAATAATTACTTTATAATAAGCTTATTTCTATTGAAGTGTAATACATAACATTATGCCTCCTAGCAAGCATGTTGTTTTTATAGGGATTAGGGAAACCTAATCACAATTGTTTTAATAGGGATTAAGTAATGGTAAAAAGTATTTCCGTTTTAATATTTTTTTTGCATCATAAAAATGGATTTCTAATAATTTTGAGGTGTGCAGGGTGTTTATTTATTTCTTGGTTATTTACTACTAACCCTTAAAGCGAGAGGGTTTTCCCCCCAAGCAACTTTATGATATAATTTTATTTTTACTCGGTTATACCTTTTGTTGTGTTTATATTTCTATAAGTGATTTGGCCTATAAATACACAATATGACCAAAAGTATGTGGACACCTGACCATCAACCCTATTTGAACTTGTCAGACAACCCAATCCAAAACCTTGGGGTTCAATATAGAGTCACCCCTCTACGTTGTGGCTTTAACCGCCACAATTCTTCTGGGAATGCTTTCCACAATATTGTGGAGTGTATCAGTGTAAATGTATGCCCATTTGTGAGGTCAGGCACTTATGTTGGAAGAGAATGCCTGGCTCACAGTTGTAGTTGAAAGACTTGCCAAAGGTGTTCAATGGAGTTCAAGTCAAGGTTCAGAACAGCAAAGAGGATAGAAAGAAAGGGAAAACACTGACATCAGTGGCAAAACATTTCCTCCAGCACCATCACTCCAAAGCAGATGTAAGTGTAACAGTGTTACAAGTTATAAGACCAGGAATAAGAGGAGGTAATACTGAACACATGCTCTTGCAAGCAGAGAGTAGATGGATTTTTCTGTTGAACTCAATGATCTCAATGGGGATGAATAACCAAAATGGTTTTGATTCTTTTCTGTAAACATCAAATATAAGATATCAAATATTTGTGAAGGTATATAGAAAAAATATGATTAGTCACTATGAAAATATAATTATATTGACACCTAAAAACAGCATATGGGATAGTCATGATGGAAAAACACATTATCTGATATGTTAGGTATTAGCATCAATGCTATATACACCTATCAAGATGGTTTTGGAAGTTTTGTGATAAGAGACAGACATATTATCTATATGTGTAAAAGAACAGATGTTTTAGGATTAAAAATGTATCCTGTTACAGAACAGGTAATGTGAATAACATAGGATTGATCACTAAAATACTATTAGCAAACATCAAATGGACCTGTATGGACATTTTAGTGATATCAACTAAATGTTGTCCATAATGACCTAATAAAAGTAAGACTAACTCTCGTATACTCACATTTTCTTATACACATAATAGCATGATCCCAATTATGTGACAAATATATGCGAGACAGATTTGGATTATGTTTAATGATTGTGTCATACTTGATCTTTGTATATACACAAAAAGTGAAAAATCACCTGTTCGCTGAACAATCTATTAAATAAGGGATGTCTGGAACTACACATTACAGACGAGTGACATTTTTGAGTCAGGTGACATGTTGTCATGAAGAGGAAAATCACAGATAGGCTATAGGGAGGGTGTGAAGGATTGCTACCCTCTGATTGGTAAAGATATGATATTTAAATACTAACTAAGAATTGTTCAATTTCGCCTTTGAGAATGCTGTAGGCAAAATGCGCATCAGTCGTTTGTAAGCCCCCCATGACGTACCGCATATGTTACATAACTTGATGGGATATATGATTGTATGAGATATTTTTGAAGAGACCCGGACCCAACCAGTTTTAATAATCATTCCATCACCGCCCACAGCATAGCTAACTATTGAGGGACTGTGTCCTTCTTATTCAGATAAGGATCCTTTGACTTTGGTGGGTTTTGTATGATTGGACAACCGTGGCAAATTGCTCCATAACTGCACTCAAACTTCTATTTGTATTTATGTTGGTTGTGATATGTTCATGGGGGATGAGGGTTCATTTCTTATTTTTATACTTTAGGGTTGTTATCTGTATTATGTGAAAGTAAGTTGTTTGCTTAATTTTTACTGGTTTATATTAAAGGTTAAGTTTTAAATTTTGTATAATTTCTCAGTGATAATTATTGTATACTAAGTGAGTTCTTCGGTAATTTACTTCTTTTCTTTCTTAATATTTACTATTTTGATTTCTGGCACTACAGCACTCCCCACTGCTCTTAGTAGGTATTATTTGATTAATTCTTTATTCAAATATTAACTTTATTATTAAGGCTCAGGGCAGGCCATTCAAGTTCTTCCAAACCAAACTTGTCAAATCATGTTTTCATGGACCTCCCTTTGTGCACAGGGACACAGTTATGCTGGAACAGGAAAGGGCCATCCCAAAACTGTTGCCACAAAGTAGGAAGTGCCCAATTAACTAAAATTTCTTTGTATCCTGTAGCATTAAGATGACCCCTCACTGGAACTAAGAGGCTTAACCCAAACCCTCAAAAACAGCCCTGGTCCATTATCCCTCCTTTACTCAACTTTACAGGAGGCAATATGCATTCTGGTAGGTAGCTTTCTCCTGGCATCTGCCACACCCAGATTCTACCATCAGACTGACAAGTTGTGGCATGCTTTACACCACTCCAGTCAAAGCTTGTCATTGCGTATGTTGATGTGGGGCTTGTGTACAGCTCTGCCATGGAAACTAATTTCATGAAGCTACCAATGAACAGATCTTGCACTAATGTTGCTTCGAGAGGCAGTTTTGAACTCTATAGTGAGTGATGCACCAGATGACTGGCAATTGTTTACGTTTCAGCACTCTTTGTAGCTGGACTGTTGTGGCTCTTAGATGCTTCCACTTCACAATTAAAGCACTTATAGTTGATTGGCACAGATGTTTAGTAGGGCAGAAAATTTAAATACTGCCTTGTGGCAAAGGTGGTATCCTTTGACAGTGCCATGTCTAATGTCACTGAGCTTTTCAGTATGACCCATTGTATTGCCATTAAAGGGACAGTCTAGTAAAAAATAAGCTTTCATGATTCCAATAGGAAATGCAATTTTAAACAACTTTCCAATTTACCTTTATCATCAAATTTGCTTTGCTCTCTTGGTATTCTTTGTGGAAACCTTAGCCTAGACAGGCTCATATGCTCATCTAAGCCATTGAACTGCCTCTGATCTCAGTGTATTTTGTCCATTTTTCACAGTTAGACACTGCTAATTCATGTGTATCATATAGATAACATTGTGTTGACTCCCGTGGAGTTGTTTATGAGTCAGCACTGATTGGCTAAAATGCAATTCTGTCAAAAGAACTGAGCTAAGGAGACATTCTGCAGATGCTTAGAAACAAGGTAATTACAGAGGTAAAAAAGTGTATTAATATAACAGTGTTGGCTATGCTAAACTGGGGAATGGGTAATAAAGGGATTATCTACAGGTATCTTCTTAAACAATAAAACATTCTGGTGTAGACTGTCCCTTCAACAAGGGGTGTGGTTAAAATGGCTGAATTATTAGTAGGGGTGTCTAAATACTTTTGGCCATATAGTTTATTTAGTTCTAAGTCTATAAGTACAGCTTCTGCTTAAATGTAATATACTATATAGTGCTTGGGGAAATGGGGTCATCAAGCAGTTGGATGATAACTTTTACTCCAACAATAACCTTTTCTTGTATTTTTTAATAACAATATATTTTTTAATAGGCCTATTTAACATAGTTTTAGCAATGTCAAAGTCAGTCCAGATTAGAACCCAGAGGCTAAGTAGTGAAACAGCACACACTAAACCAACACTTTGGATTAAGCCCAGGATATAACCTAAAATATGATTAGGTAATTGTGAGGAAAAAACTTATAGTTGGTCATACAGAATCAACAACAATATAGGTAAACATCTGATCCAGGGAAAAGGCAAGAGACTTGAATCAGCAGACAATTGGGTAGACAAGGCTAATAGAACAGGAGTCATCAATGTGAATTCCAAAACTGACAAAGAAGAACCACACCTAGAAAATGTTTCCAAACCAACACAATGTGGCACCAGATGTGTCATTAAAAATACCAGAAGCTGGAGAAAGCAGACTGTCAAATCTTAGAGACTCAGGGGGCGTCTATCATAGACGGCACCCTGTCAAATGACAATATGAACAATTACTGGTTCTGGGTAACAAGTGGGTGGTGGCGGTCGGCCTCCACGTCACGCGGCCACTGCCCACATAGCAGCTTTGACCAATAGAATAAGAGTGTTCAGGCTAATAAATAACAACATAGAACCGCTACACGATCTGTATGTGTTCATAACAAAGTAGGAATTATACAGTTTTAGTTGCTACTAGTAGTTTAAACTAGACAAATTGAAGAAAACATTTAAATTGACACGAATTTCGATATAACTTTTCATTACATAGTGTTGTCAAATACAGACTCCCAAAATATCTTTGGAAGGCTTATACCACCTCAAATGTATAAAATAAAAGGGAGGGATCATCTATCCCAGTAAGGAAACCTATTTACATGTTCACCAGTTTGTAGCTTTTAAATAACAATGATTAGTTATGAAGTTTATTCCACCAGATAATTGTACTGCAGAGAATAGATTAATAAATGCAAACATAGGTGAATGTTTACAGAGTCAAGAGAGATTTTTCACCTGTAGGCCAGTGATTTGGACTAACCCACACAGGTGTACCACATCAATCATAGTGTTGTCAAATAGAGACTCCCAAAACATCTTTGGAAGGGTTATACCACCTCAAATTTGTAAAATAAAAGGGGTGGGAGGGATCATCTATCCCAGTAAGGGAACCTATTTACATGTTCACCAGTTTGGAGCTTTTTAATAACAATGATTAGTTATGAAGTTTATTCCACCAGATAATTGTACTGCCGAGAATAGATTAATAAATGCAAACATAGGTGAGTGTTTACAGAGTCAAGAGGGATTTTTCACCTCTAGGCCAGTGATTTGGACTAACCCACACAGGTGTACCACATCAATCATTCTCTAGCAAAAAGAGGTGTTTTGTTCTGTTCATTAGTGAGGTATATAAGGCAGTGAAGGGTAGCATGATTTATTATGATTTTTATGCCTGATGAAACAGTCTGTGAACTGTGAAACGCGTTGCATGATTGGGTGATTATTGGACACCCTGTTATCCACTTTCATCAGCAATCATTGTGTTGTTGTTTTTAAACTTTTATGCTTTTTTAAATAAATTTGGATATATCTTTTATCCTTTGAGTGGATTCATTTCTACCCACCATCTGCCATTGTTCACCTATGAGAGACCAGCCCAGCACCTGAGGGAACACATTATCATACAAATATCAAGATACCTAGAGTTTGGGTGAGCTGCCACACCTCTACCAATCTGCAGCCTGCTTCTACAAGCACATTGGTGTGCTCTGGGAATATGTGAGTACCCTCCACATTAAGGAATCTGTTGTGGTTGTACCATTAATAGTCTGCACATGTGGTGCCCGTATTTCTTGTCTCCCTTATAGCACCACCATCTTACTCCAAGAGCGCCTTCAAGTGGGTGAGCTGTCACACCTTTCTAATTCTGCAGCCCGCCCCTACCAGCACATAAGTGTGCTCTCCAAATTTGTGAGTACCCATTTGGCAATAGTTCTGTGACTCGTTGTTAATTAATAGATGATACCACACATGAGGCGCCCCTCCATTCTGTTTTATCTTATACAGAAGCTGGAGAAAAAGTCTTGTCATTATATGCAACATGGCTGTAAAAAAATTACATGGAAAAAAAAAGTGAATGAACCTGGCACCAAAAGTGACGCAAATATGGAGAAGAATTCTTAAGCCATTGCTAGGAGACCGCACATCATAATAGCAGCAGTTATGTGTGGTTCATCTTTAATTAGTTATGACAGATAACCATAACAGAGCCAAGTAATATGCATTATACATTAAAAAAAATATTTTTCACATTAACATTGGTTAAATAAATATGCCACAACAATATTACTTGTGCTATTTATATTTCTTGTATTATTTCAAAAAAGCATTAGTCATTGTTTAGAATCATAACTGTGTAATTGTATATAGATATGCTTTTGTTACACCGACCATTAACATTTCAGCCAGGATTTAATGTTTGTTACACATCAAATTGCTATACTTCTATAAATGTGAAGATTGCAATTTGTCATTTATAAGTGTGACTTATATTGTTGGTCAGAAATATAAAACCATCAGTAGTGTGCTTTTTTTTTTTACTATTCTTTTTCTTTAAAACATAAAATGTAATTAAAGTATCAAAGAAACAAAATTTCTAAGCAAGATGTTACAAAGTGATGGATAAAGTCTAAAAATAAAAATATTCTGACATATGTCCCAGATCAATCACAGAATATTTCTGTAGGTTATCTTGCAAACACAATAAAAGAACATCAAATAAGAAATAAAACATATAACAAGTAAATAGAACAAAGCTTGCCATAATGCTGAATAGGGAGATAAGTTATGCAACAGTAGTCTGTCTTATTGTGATTAGAAAAAAAAACAGATCAAAGTAAAATGAATGAAATATAATACAATGCATATCTCTATCAGTAAAGAGCTTAAAGATACAATTGAAAGCAGAGTGGTTTATTTGAGAATAATCTGTTTTATGGATACAAATATCTGCAGAAGAAAAGTAGGTGTAATCCAGAATGATAATATGAGGTTCATGTTGTGTTCTCAATCAGAATGATGAGGATATTTCCCAAGAGAATGACAGTTCAAGCACAGAGTTTGACATACAAAAAATCTAATAGGTCTAATCTTCTAGGTTGTAAAACAATTAAATTGTTGTTATTTAGAGGTTTACAGGTTAGATAGAAAGGTTTCCCAGTAGTAATTATTTGAAAGAAATCAATTTACCCCTTAACCATCTGAATATTCTACAAGTGAGATATGTGACCATTTTTTGGTACTTTTCATTAGTATCTAAAAGGCATGGCACTGGCAACTGATGTGATCCATTCACTGCTTCACCATGGCCAGGTAACCAAGAAGAATGTGTATGTGACCTACTGATATGTATAGTTAGATGCTGTTGCTATTTTTGCCTGTAGACTGCTCACAAAGCCCATTGATTCCTGTGTTCCAGTGCATCTGAGATCCTATGTGTCAGCAATGCACCTGTAATCCCTGCAAAGCATGTGTTCCCTGGAAGTTAACTCTATGGGCTAGATTTAACAAGTGTCGAGCAGACATGATTTGCTATAGAATACGCTGTCTGCATTTTTCATTGCACACGCATTTCACCAGAAATGCTTGTACATTGGCACCCCCTGTTCACTAGTGGCCATTTGGCCGCTAGCAGGGGATGTCAATCATCCTGATCGTATCGTATTGGGATGATTTCAATCTGCCACCTTTTAGGTGGAGGAGAGGTTAAGGAGCATTCTTACTTCTATTTCAGACTAGCCTTACATGATGGGCCTCCAAAGCAGAATCCACTGCTTAATAAATGGAGTCCTACATATCTATGCACACTGAAAATCATCTGTGTCTTTAAACCAAGTCTGTATTCATGTGTGCTCTTCATATCACCTGTGGCTTTAAAGTCATTTTTATACAGGAGTATACTTTACAACTGTCCTGGATTCTGCAGGATTGTTAATGGCTGGGAGGTCTGGTCTGCTTTCCCCCCACAGCTTCTCAGTCTCCCAGTTTTTAGGTACTGCCCCAGCTCTATCCAGGAGATTTCCTGTCCCACTCAGTCACACCCACATCATATCTCACCCCAGCCTTGACCACACCCTTCCCATTGTGAAAAAAACCTACACAACTCTAGTAGACCATCACCGACCAGTCCCTTGGCCTGAAATCTTGGGAGGTATGCAAGAATATCCCCACCAAATCAAATACTGTATACCTGTGTCATAAGAGTCAACTTCACATTTGTACATAAAGGGGCATGAAACCAAAAAGGTTTGCTTTTATGATTCAGATAGAGCATGTGATTTTTAGAAACTTCCATTTTACTTTTATTATCCAATTTGTTTTGTCCTCTTCATATCCTTTGTTGAAAAGCATACCTAGGTAGGCTCATGAGAGACTGATTGGTGACTGCACTTATATGCCTCATGTTTTTGGCTCACCCAACATCTTCAGTTATTTTCCAGTGGTGCATTGCTGCTGCTTCAACAAAGGATACCAAGAGAATGAAGCAAACTAGATAATAGAAGTAAATTGGTAATTGTTTAAAATTGTATTCTCTATCAGAATCAAGAACAATTTTTTTGGGATTCCATGTCCCTTAAAAGACTGATACTGCTTACTTGTATTCCCTGAGACTTCAACATTTCAGCCTGTAAACCTTTTCAGTACCGCTGAGTGTTTTCCTGACCTGCTCATGTAGTTCATGCCACACTAGAGAGTTTAGGTTCCTCTCTGGTATCAAGCGTCAGTCTCTGTCACTTCAACCTTTCTCTAGCAGTTGTGCTTCTGAGTTCTGACCTAAGCAGTAGAGATCATGTGATCCTGGGTCCCTTATTAAGATTCCGAGTATCAGCTGAGCTTTGCTCGCCACTTTGTGCTTCATAATCTTACCAGCTACCCAAAGTCAGAGCATTTCACCATTGCGCTAGCTCCCTGTTTAGTTTGCTATTACCTGCAGCGTCTGACGAGAATTTTATTTTCTAACTGACACATATACAATACAATAACAATATAAGCGAAAGAGGCTACTTGGTGGAGAAATAAGTTATACATTTCAACAAGTGTGTTGTCTATACTCTGCTTTCAGTTTTATGTTTTGTAAGGTTGCATTCAGAACTTCTGCTTTTCTAGAAACTTACACTTTCCCTGCATTTTTACCATTAACCCTGTTTGATATTAACAATCCAATATTTCTCATAGCCTCGTTTGCACTCTCTCTTTTTTCTTCTTCCTGTTTTGCCTCTGTTTCTAGTTGTCCTCAGCAGAAGCGCTACATAAAGTAAAAGCCTAGTTTCCAACATGGCTGCACCTATTACTTTATAGAAACTAAAGTACTTCATAAAAATTAAACCTTTACACTTTAATATTTAAAGGGACATTAAACACTTTGAGATGGTAATATAAAATTATAAATTGTATATAATAAAACAACTGTGCAATATACTTTCATTATTTATTTTGTCCTCTTTGCCTGTAATTCCATTCTGAAATTGTGAGCTTTTCAGTTCCTGTTAGAAATGGAAGTGCAGAACACTGTTATATTCCACACAGCCATTGGCTGCACACTCTAGTGACCTATTTATAACTGTCCCTAATTGGCCACAGCAGAGAAGGTAACACAAGTTACAACATGGCAGCTCCCAGTGTTTTATAGACACTAAGGGGCATATTTATCAAGCTCCGTATCTGCAGACATCGCCGGAAATCAACCCGATCTAGTACGATCGGGTTGATTGACACCCCCTGCTGGCGGCCCATTGGCCACGAGTCTGCAGAGGGCGGCGTTGCACCAGCAGCTCTTGTGAGCTGTTGGTGCAATGCTGAATACGGCGAGCGTATTGCTCGCCGTATTCAGCGATGTCTGGCAGACCTGATCCGCACTGTCGGATCAGGTCCGCCAGACTTTCATAAATAGGGGCCTAAAACTTTACACTTATTTTGTCACTTTTTAAACTAATGAAACTTTAAAAAATACAGCTACATGTTAGTCATGGACTAATCTTTTCTTTGAATGCATCATTCTATCTAGCATGTATTTAGTATTTAATGTCCATTTAAATAACTTTAAAAACTAAAACAACTACATAATATTTTCAGGCTCATCTTTGCTTTGGAAACACCATTATTTCCAAAATGTATTTATTGCTTAATATACCTTTTACTTGTTAATTTAATATTGAACTGTGTTGTTATGTTAACATTCTTGTGGTTACACTTTTAAAAGGTTTAATTGCGTAAGCCATTAAAATGGTAATATCATTGTAATTGGTAATATTTTATCTTCAGTTGTTGATACCAACAGGTTTTAATTGACTTGGGTTTAATTAGAATGTATTATTCCACTCTTTCGTATATTTGCCTTCCCCATTGATAAAACAATTAAAATCACTATAATAAAAAGATTAGTAATGACTGGTACAGAGCATTTTTTATTAATGTCTACATCAATTTTCAGTGTTTGTAAACATGTGCTTTGGAGTAAAAATAATACCATGATGGATATATGCAACATTAAAAATAGCAAATCATTTTGACATTTCATGGAATATTGGAAACGATTTGATAAATGTTTATTAAAATTATTATTATCATTTATTTGTATAGCACCGCAAAATTCCGTAGTGCTGGGTACAATGATAGGGGTATACAATGACAAGGATTTGTGATGAAATACAAAACATAACAAAACTAAACAAATATAGTACAGGAGGAAGACGGCCCTGCTCCGGAGAGCTCACAGTCTACAGGTTTAGGATGCAGAGACATAAGCTTGTCACATTGGTTGTAGTTGCAGCAGTAAGTCAGGCAGTTTGTGTATTAGTTTGGTTAGGATTAGAGATGGAGGAGAGATGATAAGCCTCTGTTAATAGGTGGGTTTTCAAGGAGCGTCTGAAGCTATACAAGGTTGGAGACAGTCTTATGGAGCGGGGTAGAGAGTTTGAGGACAGGAGCAGCACGTGAGAAGTCTTGGAGACGGGAGTGGGACGTAGAGATAACAGGAGGGTAGAGACGTAGGTCAGAGGTTGATCAAAGAGGACGGGATGGGGAATACTTCAAGATGAGAGAGGAAATATAGTTGTGAGTTAGATTTGCAAGTTTGCAGGTGCTTTGTAAGTTAGGGTTAATACTTTAAACTGTCTTCTGGAGTATATGGGGAGCTAGTGTAGAGACTGGCAGAGCGGAGCAGCTAATGTAGATCAGCGACTTATGCGGATGAGTCTAGCAGAAGCATTCATAATAGATTGGAGGGAGGAGAGGCGGTGTTTTGGAAGGTCATTTAGAAGTAGATTGCAATAATCAATGCGTGACAAAATGAAGGAATTAATTTGTATTTTTGTAGTTTTTTGAGTAAGGAAGGGACGAATTCTGGAAATGTTGCATAGGTGTGAACGGCAGGATTTGGTAAGCGCTTGTATATGTGGGTTGAATGTGAGTTCTGAGTCAAGTGTGATCCCAAGACAGTGGACCTGGGGTGAGGTGTTGAGAATAGAGTCTCTAACCCTCAGAGAAATGTCAGGTGTTGGATGTCTCGAAGAGGGGGAATAAGATGTAGCTCAGTTTTGGACAAATTGAGTTGGAGGTAGTGTGAAGACATCCAAGAGGAAATTGCAGAGAGGCAGTTGGAAATCTGGTTGAGTAAAGAGGGAGAGATATCAGGAGAGGAAATATAGATTTGGGTATCATCAGCATATAAGTGGTACTGGAATCCAAAGGAGGCTATGGGACCTCATTATGAAAGTCTGGTGGACATGATACGCTGTAGTGTATTATGTCTGCTAGACAGCGCTGAATGACGAAAGCATACACTGTCAGCATTTAACATTGCACTAGCTGCTTGTGCAATGCCTCCCCCTGCAGATTTGCAGCCAAACGGTTTTCCAAGGGAGGATGTATAGAGAGAGAAAAGCAAGCGACCCAAGACAGAGCCTTGTGATACTCCAACTGAGAAAGACATAGGATCAGAAGATATGTTGTTAAAGAAAACTGAAAAAGATCGGTTTGAGAGATATGAGGTAAACCAGGAGAGGGCTGTGTCTCTGATGCCAAATGAATGTAGTACTTTTTAGAAGGAGAGGATGGTCAACTGTGTCAAAAGCAGCGGACAGGTCAACAAGTAATTATTAAGGAGTAGTGGCCTTTTGCTTTAGCTGATAACAGGTCATTTGTTACTTTAGTAAGAGCGGTTTCTGTTAAAAACATTTTATATAAGAGATGTGTTTGTTCTATACAATAATGTAGTTTGAATAAAGATCTACACTTTTGAATTACTAGCTGACAATCTGGGCACTACTACATGTATGCCAATGTTGTTATGAGTTTCTATGGAAACAGCAATAAATAACTAGTAGAGATGGAGGCAGACTGCCCCTCATCCTGACATGCCAAAGTGGTAAAACATGTTGGTAGATAGGGCAACCACCATAACATGCAAATATCAGATTGTATGTGATTGTTCACTTTTGATCTGATTGAACAGTTGTAAATAGTGTTAAAGTGTGACTTGTAAAACAATTATTAAGCTTCTCTGATTATCTAAACTGAGTTAAAATGGATGCTTGCATTATGGAGTTTGGTACTTGACTAAATGACTAATTAGTAAAAGAAAGAGATATTAATAAGAAATCTGCAGTTAGATGCTTGAAGGTAGGAGGATGGCCTTGAGCATACAGGTGTGCCTACAGTATTTATATATATATATATTAGGGATGGGCGAATGTTTCTAAAAATTTGAAATTTAAAACAAATTTTTATACATTCGTTCGTTCGAATAGAATTTCGAATGTTTATATAACATTTTCTCATTCTATTTTCGAATTTTCGTTTTTGAATTTTTCAATAAAATTTGAAAATATTTGTTCGAATAATAGAATGTTTAGCTATGTATTCATTCAATTTCGAAAAGTAATATTCGAATTTGAATGTGACATTTGAATTCGAATGTGACATTCAAATTCGAAATAGTATTTCTAGTCTAATACTGTGTTTTAAATGTAATATTCGAATTCGAATGCCACATTCGAATTCAAATGTCACATTCAAAATAGTATTTCTAGTCTAATACTGTGTTTTTTAAATGTAATATTCGAATTGGAATGCTACATTTGAATTTGAATGTCACATTCGAATTCGAAATAGTATTTCTAGTCTAATACTCGGCTAGATTTAGAGTTTTGTCGGTAACGACCCGCGTAGCTAACGCATGCTTTTTTTTCCCCGCACCTTTTAAATACCGCTGGTATTTAGAGTTCACAGAATGGCTGCGTTTTCAGTGCGTTAGGCTCCAAAAAAGGAGCGTAGAGCATAATTTACCGCCACTGCAACTCTCGATACCAGCGGTGCTTACGGACGTGGCCAGCTTCAAAAACGTGCTCGTGCACGATTCCCCCATAGGAAACAACGGGGCAGTTTGAGCTGAAAAAAACCTAACACCTGCAAAAAAGCAGCGTTAAGCTCCTAACGCAGCCCCATTGTTTCCTATGGGGAAACACTTCCTAAGTCTGCACCTTACACCCTAACATGTACCCCGAGTCTAAACACCCCTAACCTTACACTTATTAACCTCTAATCTGCCGCCCCGCTATCGCTGACCCCTGCATATTATTATTAACCCCTAATCTGCCGCTCCGTACACCGCCGCAACCTACATTATCCCTATGTACCCCTAATCTGCTGCCCATAACACCGCTGACACCTATATTATATTTATTAACCCCTAATCTGCCCCCCACAACGTCGCCTCCACCTACCTACAATTATTAACCCCTAATCTGCCGACCGGACCTCACCGCTACTATAATAAATGTATTAACCCCTAATCCGCCTCACTAACCCTATAATAAATAGTATTAACCCCTAATCTGCCCTCCCTAACATCGCCGACACCTAACTTCAAGTATTAACCCCTAATCTGCCGACCGGACCTCACCGCTACTCTAATAAATGTTTTAACCCCTAAAGCTAAGTCTAACCCTAACCCTAACACCCCCCTAAGTTAAATATAATTTAAATCTAACAAAATAAATTAACTCTTATTAAATAAATTATTCCTATTTAAAGCTAAATACTTACCTGTAAAATAAACCCTAATGTAGCTACAATATAAATAATAATTATATTGTAGCTATTTTAGGATTTATATTTATTTTACAGGCAACTTTGTATTTATTTTAATCCAGGTACAATAGCTATTAAATAGTTAAGAACTATTTAATAGCTACCTAGTTAAAATAATTACAAAATTACCTGTAAAATAAATCCTAACCTAAGTTACAATTAAACCTAACACTACACTAGCAATAAATAAATTAAATAAAATACCTACAAATAAATACAATTAAATAAACTAACTAAAGTACAAAAAATAAAAAAAGCTAAGTTACAAAAAATAAAAAAATTCATTACATAATAAAAATATTACAACAATTTTAAGCTAATTACACCTACTCTAAGCCCCCTAATAAAATAACAAAGCCCCCCAAAATAAAAAAATGCCCTACCCTTTTCTAAAATGAAAATAGAAAAGCTCTTTTACCTTACGAGCCCTTAAAAGAACCTTTTGCGGGGCATACCCCAAAGAATTCAGCTCTTTTGCCTGTAAAAAAAAACATACAATACCCCCCCAACATTACAACCCACCACCCACATACCCCTAATCTAACCCAAACCCCCCTTAAATAAACCTAACACTAAGCCCCTGAAGATCTTCCTACCTTGTCTTCACCATGCCAGGTATCACCGATCGCTCCAGGCTCCGAAATCTTCATCCAAGCCCAAGCGGGGGCTGGAGCTCCAAAGTCTTCATGCTATCCGGGCAGAAGAGTAGATCCGGACCCGCAACCATCTTCTTCCAAGCGGTGACAAGCGGCTCCATGTTGAAGACCTCCGGCGTGGATCCATCCTCTTCTTGCGACGTCCTAAGTCCGAATGAAGGATTCTATCAGCCAATCGGAATTAAGGTAGGAAAAATCTGATTGGCTGATGGAATCAGCCAATCAGATTCAAGTTCAATCCGATTGGCTGATCGGAACAGCCAATAGGATGCGAGCTCAATCTGATTGGCTGATTCAATCAGCTAATCAGATTTTCCCTACCTTTATTCCGATTGGCTGATAGAATCCTATCAGCCAATCGGAATTCGAGGGACGCCATCTTGGATGACGTCATTTAAAGGAACCTTCATTCAGACTTAGGACGTCGCAAGAAGAGGATGGATCCGCGCCGGAGGTCTTCAACATGGAGCCGCTTGTCACCGCTTGGAAGAAGATGGTTGCCGGTCCGGATCTACTCTTCTGCCCGGATAGCATGAAGACTTTGGAGCCTCTTCTGGACCTCTTCAGCCGTCACTTGATAGAAGACTTCAGCCGGATGATGGATCTCCAGCCCCCACTTGGGCTTGGATGAAGATTTCGGAGCCTGGAGCGATCGTTGATACCTGGCATGGTGAAGACAAGGTAGGAAGATCTTCAGGGGCTTAGTATTAGGTTTATTTAAGGGGGGTTTGGGTTAGATTAGGGGTATGTGGGTGGTGGGTTGTAATGTTGGGGGGGTATTGTATGGTTTTTTTTACAGGCAAAAGAGCTGAATTCTTTGGGGTATGCCCCGCAAAAGGCCCTTTTAAGGGCTGGTAAGGTAAAAGCTTTTCTATTTTAATTTTAGAATAGGGTAGGGCATTTTTTTTATTTTGGGGGGCTTTGTTATTTTATTAGGGGGCTTAGAGTAGGTGTAATTAGCTTAAAATTGTTGTAATATTTTTATTATGTTTGTAATTAATTTTTTTATTTTTTGTAACTTAGCTTTTTTTATTTTTTGTACTTTAGTTAGTTTATTTAATTGTATTTATTTGTAGGTATTTTATTTAATTTATTTATTGATAGTGTAGTGTTAGGTTTAATTGTAGATAATTGTAGGTATTTTATTTAATTAATTTATTGATAGTGTAGTGTTAGGTTTAATTGTAACTTAGGTTAGGATTTATTTTACAGGTAATTTTGTAATTATTTTAACTAGGTAGCTATTAAATAGTTCTTAACTATGTAATAGCTATTGTACCTGGTTAAAATAAATACAAAGTTGCCTGTAAAATAAATATAAACCCTAAAATAGCTACAATATAATTATAATTTATATTGTAGCTATATTAGGGTTTATTTTACAGGTAAGTATTTAGCTTTAAATAGGAATAATTTATTTAATAAGAGTTAATTTATTTTGTTAGATTTAAATTATATTTAACTTAGGGGGGTGTTAGGGTTAGGGTTAGCTTTAGGGGTTAATAAATTTATTAGAGTAGCGGTGAGGTCCGGTTGGCAGATTAGGGGTTAATACTTGAAGTTAGGTGTCGGCGATGTTAGGGAGGGCAGATTAGGGGTTAATACTATTTATTATAGGGTTATTGAGGCGGGAGTGAGTTAGGGGTTAATACATTTATTATAGTGGCGGTGAGGTACGGTCGGCAGATTAGGGGTTAATAATTGTAGGTAGGTGGAGGCAACGTTGGGGGCGGCAGATTAGGGGTTAATAAAAATATAGGGGTCGGCGGTGTTAGGGGCAGCAGATTAGGGGTACATAGGGATAACGTAGGTGGCGGCGGTGTGCGGTCGGCAGATTAGGGGTTAAAAAATTATTAATTAATTATTGGCGGCAATGTGGGGGGACCTCGGTTTAGGGGTACATAGGTAGTTTATGGGTGTTAGTGTACTTTAGAGCACAGTAGTTAAGAGCTTTATGAACCGGCGTTAGCCCAGAAAGCTCTTAACTCCTGACTTTTTGCTGCGGCTGGAGTTTTGTCGTTAGATTTCTAACGCTCACTTCAGCCACGACTCTAAATACCGGCGTTAGAAAGATTCCATTGAAAAGATAGGATACACAATTGACGTAAGGGGATCTGTGGTATGGAAAAGTCAAGGCTGGAAAGTGAGCGTTAGACCCTTTCCTGACTGACTCCAAATACCAGCGGGCGGTAAAAACCAGCGTTAGGAGCCTCTAACGCTGGTTTTGACGGCTACCGCCAAACTCTAAATCTAGGCCACTGTGTTTTAAATGTAATATTCGAATGCCACATTCGAATTCGAATGTCACATTCGAAATAGTATTTCTAGTCTAATACTGTGTTTTTTAAATGTAATATTCGAATTGGAATGTAACATTCGATTCGAATGTGACATTCGAATTTGAAATAATATTTCTTGTCTACAATTGTGTTTTATAAATGTAATATTCGAATATGACATTCGAATTCGAATGTCACATTCAAATTTGAATGTCACATTCCGAAACTGTAACTAACATTCGAAAATAGAATTTTTAAGAATATTCGTTCTTATCAACATTCTATTATGTAAATCGAATTTCTACAATAACATTTGAATTTGAATATAAACACATTCACCCATCCCTAATATATATATATATATATATATATATTTTTCCCCTGACCTTTAGGCATGTTTGCCTAAAGTTCTTTCTTATTTAATGACAATTTATAAGAATTGTACGTTCAGTATCCCTAACCAGTGTTTCAATGATTGAAAATGTGTTTTGTTGTTGTTGTTTTTTTTTGAGCAGAGATGCACTACTGGGAGCTAGCTGAGCACATTGGGTGAGACAATGACAAGAGGCATATGTGTGTAGCTACTAGGGATGAGCGAATGTTTCTAAAAATTTGAAATTTAAAACGAATTTTAATACATTCGTTCGTTTGAATCGAATTTTGAATGCTTATATAACATTCTAACATTCTATTTTCGAGTTTTCGAATTTTTCAATAAAATTCAAAAATATTTGTTCAAATAATAGAATGTATTCTATGTATTCATTCAATTTCAAAATGTAATATTCGATTTTGAATGCTACATTCAAATTCGAATGTCACATTCAAATTTGAAATAGTATTTCTAGTCTAATATTGTGTTTTTTTTTAACCCTTTGAGTGCTAATGACGGCTCTGAGCCATCACAGAGTTTCTCACTCTGGTGCTAATGACGGCTCAGAGCCGTCATGAGCACTCTCCCACCTTGAGGGAGATCTGGGGGCTCCTAACTGCTCCTACCCCGGCGATCGTGTCTGTAGAATGACAGGCATCACTGGGGATTCACGTGATGCGTGGTGACATCACGCGCAATGACGTGATGACGTCACCGCGCAACTTTATTTATACTTAACAATGTTAAGTAAGGAGGAGGGGGCATGCTGCTTAGAAGCCTGTATCTCAGGCATCTAAGCAACTACAAACCCCCAAGACCCACTGTCTTGGGGGTCTAATCAAAAAAACCTTAGAAAATATTAGCACCCAGGTGGGAAAGTGCTTAGTACTCAAAGGGTTAAATGTAATATTCGAATTCAAATGTGACATTCAAATTCGAATGTGACATTCAAATTCAAAATAGTATTTCTAGTTTACAACTGTGTTTAATAAATGTGATATTCGATTCGAATGTGACATTCGAATTCGAAATAGTATTTCGAGTCTAAAACTGTATTTTATAAATGTAATATTCGAATTCGAATGTGATATTCGATTCGAATGTGACATTCAAATTCAAAATAGTGTTTCTAGTCTACAATTGTGTTTTATAAATGTAATATTCGAATTTGAATGTGACATTTAAATTCAAATGTGACATTCAAATTCGAATGTAACATTTGAAAACTGTAAATAACATTCGAAAATCAAATTTTTAAGAATATTCGTTCTTATTAACATTCTATTAAAGGGACAGTCAACACCAGAATTTTTGTTGTTTTAAAAAATAGATAATCCCTTAATTACCAATTCCCCAGTTTTGCATAACCAACACAGTTATAATATACACGTTTTACCTCTGTAATTACCTTGTATCTAAGTCTCAGCAGGCTGCCCCCTTATTTCAGTTCTTTTGACAGACTTGCATTTTAGCCAATCAGAGCTGTCTCCATGGTAAATTCACTAGCATGAGCTCAATGTTATCTATATGAAACACATGAACTAATGTCCTCTAGTGGTGAAAAACTATCAAAATTCATTTAGATTAGAGGCGGCCTTCAAGGTCTAAGAAATTAGCATATGAACCTCCTAGGTTTAGCTTTCAACTAAGAATACCAAGAGTACAAAGCAAAATTGGTGATAAAAGTAAATTGGAAAGTTGTTTAGAATTACATGCCCCATCTGAATCATGAAAGTTTTTTTTTGGACTTGACTGTTCCTTTAAGTAAATCGAATTTCTACAATAACATTCGTTCTAACATTCAAATTTGAATATAAACACATTCGCCCATCCCTAGTAGCTACCAATCAGCAGCTAGCCCCCAGTAGTGCATTGCTGCTACTAGGTTTGTTTTTCAACAAAGGGTACCAAGAGAATGAAGAAAATAAGATAATAGAAGTAAATTAGAAATTTGTTTAAAACTGAATCCCTTTAATTCCCTTAGGCCTAGATTACAAGTGGATAACAAAAATATTAACGCTATTTTACTCAAGTTAAATAAATAGCGCTCATATTACAAATTGAATGTTTATCTTGAGCAAAATTCTCAGGCACACTAGCATCTCGACGTCTGATACTGCTGGATCCAAATATTATGATCATTTTTTTTTCTAGAAAAACATCTTGATTCTGCTGGGTCCATAACTAATTTACACAGAGATGTCTAGATCCAAGTTTTTCCACACAAGACCCTAATGAATCTTACGGTGTATTTTCCCAAATATATATATATATATATTGTGACAGGAACACTTTTAACCATGGTCTTCTAGGGCACAAATGCAGCACAGGACAATCCACTGTAGTTTAAAAGGCTTTATTTTTCACAGCAATAACAAACAGGCAGTTCATTTTCAAAACAGGGAAATCCTTCCTCTGCAGCAAAGTTAAGTACTTTTAAATGTGTCCCAGCACTTCACAGCATTCCACAAGTGCTTTGTAAAAATAATGTCCTTTTACAGTTCACAGGAACAAAAGTCTTTTACACAGTGTAACAAACACACACCAGCTTTTGTAGCTGGTAACTCTCTCCCAAGGCCTAAGTGAGGCTGCTATTTAAACCCTCACAACTTCTAATTAGCCACACCTGTGATTAGCTGCTGGACAGCTTCACAGCTGTCTGGGATAATCAAATACACACTCTTTCTCCCTGGGGTTTTAACTGAAAGGAGAAATAGCATGTACAATGCTTGGTCTTAAATATCTTCCATTTATAACCAGGCCTTGCTTTCTGTCACATATCCTCCCCCCCAGCTCACACCCAGTGGGTTGAGCGACCATGGACATCAATGAATGTACCCGAGACAAACCATCAGCATTGCCCTGCAAAAGACTGGCCCTGTGCTCAACAGTAAAATTAAAGGGTTGCAAGCTAAGAAACCACCTAGTAACCCTTGAATTTGTTTCCTTATTCTGACTCATCCATGTGAGAGGAGCATGATCTGTTATTAATTTAAATTTTCTTCCCAACAGATAGTACCTAAGGGTCTCTAAAGCCCACTTAATGGCAAGGCATTCTTTCTCCACTATAGAATAGTTCTTTTCCTGTGAAACAAGTTTTCTGCTTAGGAAAAGGACAGGATGCTCTTCTCCCTGACACTCCTGCAAGAGAACTGCTCCTAAACCAACATCAGAGGCATCTGTCTGTACAATAAAATCTTTATCGAAATTGGGGGTTACCAAAACTGGATGGGCACAAAGGGCATCTTTCAAATGCTTAAAAGCTTGTTCTGCTTCTGGGGACCATTTTATCATAATTGGGGCCTTGCTTTTGTGAGATCTGTCAAGGGTGCCGCAATTGTAGCGAAATTCGGGATAAACCTTCTATAATAACTAGTTATCCCAATAAATGCTCTTACTTGTTTTTTAGTTAGAGGCTGTGGCCAGTTCTGTATGGCCTCTACTTTTGTTGTCTGAGGTTTAACTAATCCTCTACCAATAGTATAACCCAAGTACTTAGCTTCCTGTAAACCAACAGTACATTTTGCAGGATTGGCAGTTAACCCAGCGGACCGTATTGCATCAAGTACTGCTTGAACTTTTGGAAGATGGGATTCCCAATTTGTACTATAAATTATAACATCATCCAAATATGCTGCCGCATAACGAACATGGGGTTTCAGAATTCTATCCATCATCCTCTGGAATGTTGCCGGGGCCCCATGTAAACCAAATGGCAACACCGTATACTGAAATAAGCCCTCTGGGGTTGAAAAAGCTGTCTTTTCCTTTGCTTGACTAGTGAGAGGCACCTGCCAATACCCTTTCGTTAAATCAATTGTAGTGAGATAACGTGCTTTTCCTAGCCTTTCTATTAACTCATCTACTCTAGGCATTGGGTAGGTGTCAAATTTGGAAACACAATTAAGCTTATGAAAGTCATTACAGAACCTTAATGAACCATCCGGCTTTGGAACAAGCACGATTGGACTGTTCCACTCACTTTGTGATTCCTCAATTACCCCAAGCTTTAACATTTTTTCTACCTCCAGTTTAATAGCCTTTCTACGAGCCTCAGGGACCCTATAGGGTTTAAGGCAGACCTTCTTCCCTGGTTCTGTTATTATGTCATGCTTAATAACATTAGTTTTTCCCGGTACCACAGAAAATACCTCTTTGTTTATTCTAATAAAATCCTTGACCTCTCGCTTCTGATGTACAGATAGGGTTTCCGATATATTTACCTCTGGTTCAGTGACAGGGAGTTCTGTAGGTTTTTAATGCAACTAAAACTTCCCTATCTTTCCAAGGTTTTAACAGATTTATATGATATATTTGCTCAGGTTTCCTTCTCCCTGGCTGACTTACTTTGTAATTAACATCACCCACTTTCTCAATTATCTCATATGGGCCCTGCCAAGTAGCCAAGAATTTATTTTCAACTGTAGGGACCAGAACTAACACCCTATCCCTAGGTTGAAACACCCTGGCTCTAGCATTACGGTTGTAGCTGTACTTTTGTGCTTCCTGTGCTTTTCCCATTTGTTCCCTTACAATGGGCATGACAGCTTCCATACGATCCTGCATTTGGGAAATATGTTCAATAATACTTCGATAAGGTGTTGTCTCTTGCTCCCAAGTCTCTTTAACTATATCTAGTAATCCCCTGGGATGCCGCCCATATAACAGTTCAAATGGGGAAAAACCTGTAGAAGCCTGGGGAACCTCCCTGATAGAGAACATTAAATAGGGTAACAGAAGGTCCCAATTTCTCCCATCTGTGTCAATTACCTTTCTTAGCATACTTTTGAGAGTTTTGTTAAACCTTTCTACTAAACCATCAGTCTGAGGGTGATATACTGAGGTCCTTAGTTGTTTTATGCCAAACAACTTACACAATTCTTTTGTAACCCTGGACATAAATGGAGTTCCTTGGTCTGTCAAAATTTCCTTAGGTATCCTGACCCTGCTAAACATTAGCATGAGTTCTTTTGCTATGGACTTTGCAGAGCTGTTACGAAGGGGAACTGCCTCAGGATAGCGTGTAGCATAATCAAGGATTACCAGTATATACTGATGTCCTCTAGCAGATTTAACCAGCGGACCCACTAAGTCCATAGCAATTCTTTCAAAAGGCACATCAATTATAGGCAAGGGCACTAAAGGGTTACGAAAATCTTTAGCAGGAGCTGTAAGTTGACACTTAGAGCATGAAGCACAATAATCCTTGATGGCTACAAATATCCCTGGCCAATAAAACCTTCTAAGAGCTCTCTCTTTGGTTTTCTCAACTCCCAAATGCCCCCCTAGAATGTGGTTATGTGCAAGATTTAATACAGTGTTCCTAAAAGTCTGGGGCACCAAAAGTTGTTTAACAATGTCTGTTCCTTTCTTCTCTACACGATATACCAAATCATTAACTGCTTCAAAATAAGGATAGGGTAATACATTTCCTGGCTGTGTCACAACATCATTTATAACCCTGATATTATTTCTTGCCTCTACCAATGTTGGATCCTCCCATTGGGCTTTTTTAAAATTACCAGGGCCACCAACCAGATCTATCAAATCATCAATATTTTCCGAGCTAGTACTTGGTACTTCATTACTCTGAGAAGGTTGATCACCTACTAATACAGGCATAGGGCAATAAATCTTATTTTTCTCCTTTTCAATGGAACCCCCTTCAAAATCAGTTTCAGAGAAAGGAAATACATAAATATCAGAAGTTTGACATATTTCTGGAGATTCCCATAACTCCAGAAATTTTGGAAAATCTCTCCCTATCACCACCTCATGGGCTAAATTTGGTACTACACCAACACAATATTTTAATTTACCACACTGAGTCTCAATCTCCACCTCAGCTGTAGGATATTCCCGTTTATCTCCATGAACACAGATAATTCCCATTTTTCCCCATAATCTAATACTGCATCTGGTACTAAAGATTTAGCCACTAGTGTGACCATACTTCCTGAATCAAGCAAAGCCCTAGACACTTTACCATTAACCGTCACAGTACACCAATGGGAATCATTATTAACAGAGCTGTTGCTATTAGACAATAGTGAATGTGCAACATTACAGTCCATAAATTCATCTTTATCACAGTCTCTAGCAATATGCCCAACCTCATTACATTTAAAACATCTTACAGGTTGGTTATATTTAAATGTTTCCTTAATTCCTGGGGAAATGTCTCTGGTGTTTTGCCTATACACCTGCTGCTCTCTTATCCCCTTTATCCCCTGAACAGTCTTACCAGTTCTTGTAGAGCTCTGGGACTTGGGATTGTGGGGCTGATCCATTGAAGATTGTTGCAAAACTTCTCCTGAAGCTATAAACCTTTCGACCAATACAATCAACTGATCCGCTGTTTGAGGATCACCTTGATTTACCCACCGCCGCAGGGAAGCAGGTAATCCACGCTGAAACCGGTCCATCACCAGTAGTTCCACTATTTTGGTAGCCGAATTAACCTCTGGTTGCAGCCACTTCCTGGCAAGGTGTATAAGGTCGAACATCTGGGATCTTGCAGCATTATGAGATGAAAACATCCAGGAATGGAATCTTTGTGCATGGACTGCCAAAGTCACCCCCAGGCATGCAAGGATTTCTGCTTTCAATTTCTCATAGTCACTGGCTTGTGCTGGCTCTAAATCAAAGTAGGCCTTCTGAGGTTCACCACTAAGAAATGGCGCAAGTATACTCGCCCACTCAACTATCGGCCATTTTTCTCTTTCTGCTGTGCATTCAAATGCCAAAAGATACGCCTCAACATCATCAGCTGCTGTCATTTTTTGAAGATAATGACTAGCCCTTATTACTCTGGAACCTTGGCTGCCACCAACATATTCAGAGTTCAGTCTTTCTGATATGGCTTGAACCTCTCGTTGCAGAGTCTGTGTAGCACTTTGCTGCTCCTCCCGGGTCTTCCTGAATGTCTCAGCTTGCACAGCAGCCATCTGTTGTATCAACAATTCAGTGTTCTCTTTCTGTGATTTAGCCAGCAGCATAGCACTCTCTGACTGGGCCAAGACCAACTGTTGCAGTGCTGCACTATTTTCAGCAGCTTTTCTGTTAGTCTCCTGCTGTATAGCATTAGAATGGATCAAAGCTTTAATGACTTCCTCCATGTCGCTTGCAAATTATTATGCCCACAGACATACAATGTGGTTGCCCGTACTCTCCACCAAGTGTGACAGGAACACTTTTAACCACGGTCTTCTAGGGCACAAATGCAGCACAGGACAATCCACTGTAGTTTAAAAGGCTTTAATTTTCACAGCAATAACAAACAGGCAGTTCATTTTCAAAAGAGGGAAATCCTTCCTCTGCAGCAAAGTTAAGTACTTTTAAATGTGTCCCAGCACTTCACAGCATTCCACAAGTGCTTTGTAAAAATAATGTCCTTTTACAGTTCACAGGAACAAAAGTCTTTTACACAGTGTAACAAACACACACCAGCTTTTGTAGCTGGTAACTCTCTCTCAAGGCCTAAGTGAGGCTGCTATTTAAACCCTCACAACTTCTAATTAGCCACACCTGTGATTAGCTGCTGGACAGCTTCACAGCTGTCTGGGATAATCAAATACACACTCTTTCTCCCTGGGGTTTTAACTGAAAGGAGAAATAGCATGTACAATGCTTGGTCTTAAATATCTTCCATTTATAACCAGGCCTTGCTTTCTGTCACTATATATATATATATATATATATATATATATATATATATATATATATATATATATATATACTAAGAAGCGAAGCAGATATAATTAAAACAAAGTACAGAAAAAGCCGCACACGAGTACACAAATAACCATTCAATGACATTTATTAGGTACAAAGTGCAGAAAATTCCAATGAACATAAAAGCCAACAGCACACTAGTACCGAACATACATAACATATAGTAAAGGGATCCCGTCAACTAAAATGAATGAGTTGCAACCAAGATGTAAATGCAGTTCTGCAGAAAAACACCAAATTATAGCTCAAAACCTGGTATCCAAATACTGTGTCATATAGCAGTCCAGCATAACAGTTACATCAACAGGTAGAAGCAAAGGGTTGCTAGCCAAACAACATAATGCAATCCTCATATATTACTGCTCTGGATTAACAGGGTAAGTGTGAGTATCCTGGCTGGCTGTCCTCTAGTGTTGTAAAAGTTACTATAAGCCAAATACCAAGAGATATCATTTTGTTAAGTGCATATTTACTACACAGCAGCATATCAGTCAGTACAAGCGGTAGCAGAGGTTGACTTAACCACGCAGGTACCTTGTTAGCCGGGACACAATCCCCCCCCCCGGTTGTGGTTTGTTATAGCAGGACCACAACCTGTGCCTCTGTGCTAGATGTAGGTACTATGTCATTGTCAACACAGTATGCTGGGCTGAGTGACGTAGTACCTAGATTCCATTAAATAAAAAATCATGTACACATAAAAGAAATACCACTCCAATTGCAACACACACATGACCTCCATTAACCCACAATAAATGGAATTACACAATGATAGGGACCATGGGATTTGTTAGGCATGGAGAACATTTTGGGCTCTATTTATTATAGATTGGGTGGACATACGCATACGCCAATCAGCCACTAGCAGGGGCTGTCAACCATCCCAATCGTATCGGGATGATTTAAATTCGCCACCTACTGTAAACTCTGTAATCTACCATTCCATCACCATAAATCTAACCACCTTCATCCCAACAGCAGCATTATACTAATGAGGATGTGCAGATGAACGTGCAACTGGGACAAAGCAGAAGATGCCATCAAATAGTATGTGGTAATACTGACCATGGAGTATAGACAGTGCAACCTTATCTAAATGGTTGGCTGTTTCCTCAGATTGAGGATGGCATTAGAAAGGGTTGCAATGAGTGGAAACAGAACTGCAGCTGGAGGTAGACCAGGAAGGTACAAAAGTTTATCCTGTTAATCATCATGCATAGGTCAGTCCCTGTCCATTTGTCACCACAACATTCTTGGATGCAGTTTAGTAGTAATTCATGTAAATTGGTATATATCTAAGTAACTATCTGTTCCTTTTCAACACGTTTTTCTGAAAGCTATAAAGAACAAGACATTTTAAAAATGACACCATGTTAATCATATAATAACTTAAATTAAAAAAGAAAATGGTAATCAGCACAAATGACACATATTACAAGCCATTAGTGTCTCAGATACTTTTAGTTTTTATAGAGAAGTACAAAAGATACATTACAAAACAAAAGACTGCTTGTCTGCTTGCATTCCTTTTACATATATTGGATGAGATCTGGAACATTTCTTGAAAATGTGGAAACTTGATATATCAGCTTTGAAATCTTTCATAACAAACTTTTTGTTGTTGTTTTTAACGTATAACTTCCTGTTTATGTGCTGAAAGAATGTAAAACTATGTGACTGATTCTATTAAATACTTTACTTGCAAATGTTTACTTAAACATACAGGCATTAAGTGGACGATGATACATTTTTCAATCTTGGGCACACTATGAGATGTCCTCAGGGGTGTTCACTATTCCACTACCCACATTGATGTGGACCAGTCTATACGACCCCAGATAGCAACAGAGAATTCCTGTGGATCTAAAGTTCTATTTTGATTAACTTGGGTGTCTTGGTAAATCTAGGGCAACTCAAGTGCTTATATCTGGTGCTGATAAAAATAAATTAAACATTTAAAATATATTACATTCTCTCTATGATTGTAAACCATTCTTATCCAAACAAAGAGGAAAAAATAGAAAATAACTATTAAAACAGCCTTTATCACAGTATCAATTTTAGTATTAGTACCCTTGAGACATGTAATTCTTAGCTGGTCTTTGTATAAATTAGATTAGAACTCCATATAGTGACGTGTGTGTTAATAATGTTGAATATTTTGGTGCTGCTTGAATCCACACCTGCTGTCCATCAAAAATATGTCATTTTGAAAAACAAAAATGTTAAATGTTAATGTTAAAAAAAAAAACTGTTTGAAACTACAAGTCCCAAAATGCTCTACATTCAGCCTCTGATTTCTGTTTCCTGTTTCTCCATCATTATTAGTACCTTGCTGTCCAGTTTTTAATAGGATTAAGTACCACAGTGACATCTTTAGTTTGAACATTATCAAACTTTATAAGATATTTTTGCTAGTGTTCAAATGAAAGACATTGGCCCAGATTACAAGTGACATGCTAATTAACTTTTTCGTTCGCGCTCTTAAGGTGCTGAAAGAAAAATTTGATTGTGGCCAGGTTAGCAAGCGTATTATAAGTTGAAAGTAAAAAGTTAGCTAACTTCAGGCCTTTTCGGATACTATAACCACTATAACTTCTTGTTCCCATAGACTTCTATGGGGTGCTTTGTTAGCTTGTGTCAGTATATGGCCGGGTTATAATACAATATATTTAATAATTATTCTTTAAACAAACCCCCAATAAAATGCATATACAAAACAATAAAATTAATGTAAATTCCTAAATTCTTTATATTAGTTCAAATTTATAGACACATTGAATTATATTTATAGAAAACCAGATATGAATCGAAGTATACAAGTTTAAAACTGTTATAATATTCTTTACCAAGCAAACCAAATATAACTTTAGAATTAATCTTATTCACAATTGAATTGCATTAAAATACCACAATGAAATATCACAGTATGGGTCACTAACTTCCAGACAAATATACTACAGTTACCAATAACTTAATGCACACCAGAAATATTTACTTACAATAACGGGCCTGACTAAGAAATATGCAACACAAAGGATATTATTCTAACAAATAAATTAAAGGGACAGTCTACACCAGAATTTTTATTGTTTTAAAAGATAGATAATCCCTTTATTACCCATTTCCCAGTTTTGCATAACTAACACAGTTATAATAATATACTTTTAACCTCTGTGATTATCTTGTATCTAAGCCTCTGCAAACTGCCCCTTTTTTCAGTTTTTTTGACAGACTTGCAGTCTAGCCAATCAGTGCCTGCTCCCAGATAACTTCTCGTGCATGAGCACAGTGTTATCTATATGAAATACGTGAACTAACACCCTCTAGTGGTGAAAAACTGTTAAAATGCAATCTGAAAGAGGTGGGCTTCAAGGTCTAAGAAATTAGCATATGAACCTCCTAGGTTAAGCTTTCAACTAAGAATACCAAGAGAAAAAAGCAAAATTGGTGATAAAAGTAAATTGGAAAATTGTTTAAAATTACATGCTCTATCATGAAAGTTTATTTTGGCCTAGACTGTCCCTTTAATTACTTAACATACAAGAGTGACTAGTTAAGACTACACAGGACTATGAATGCAAGCTAAAATACAAAATGCCCTTTTAAATCTACTAACTGCAATTAGTTATGGTTACCAAATACCTTTGATTTAAATAATATATATATATATATATATATATATATATCTCAATCACGTATACTTCACCAAAATAACCAAATTGATCATTCAGCTTCTAAAACTTCTTGTTTCACCTCATATTAAATAAAGGTATTTGCAATATGGAGAAAAAAAAGTAGCCCAATTTGCTTAAAGTCGACTGTGTCCCAACACAGCAAGTTATCAGTCTAGAGTTCAGCAAAAAGTCAGCAGCAGATATTTAACTCTTGCATACAATTAGGCTTCAAAGGAATTCAATGAGCCATTGTGTCAAATTATCACATGTGTCTGTTAGCTCATAATATCTTGAAATTGTGTTAGCTTATCTGAAAATAGTGCAGAATTTAATCTTTAACAGAGGTTGGTGGTCTAACATTTGATCATCAAGTAAATGTTAATTATTACCTTCCTGAGTTTTAAAACCAGTCTTCACTAACTGACCAAATGTATTGAACAAAAGGTACAATTTAGCATATTAAGTGGGGAGGGGAGGAAAGGTTTAAGCTGAATCCTGGTATGTAATTAGCAAGGTATCTCATGTCTAACAAGATTTGGAATACACATAATGTATTCAGTGATAAAATAAGCATGTTCAAACTTACTATTTAAGAGATTTCATACTTATTTCATCATATATATATATATATATATATATATATATATATATATATATATATGTATGTATTGTCCACTGACATCTACAGATGCCCCGACATAATCCCCCCTTCCAATTTTAAATAGATGTAGGACGCATGTGTTTGAATTGGCTTAAAGTCAGTGGTACTTGGTGAGTGAATTGACAGTATGCGTCTAGACAGCCTTCTATAAAGATAGTCCCTTATTTTTTTTAAGCTCTCATGCTCATTGGCTAGGTATCTTTAAACTACAGTATGTGAAATGTATTTGGGGATATGATATTTCATTCTCCCTCTATTACTTGTAGTTGGGATCTAGGATGGCATGCTCACAACTGATTAATATGGACCCATTTATCCATAAAAGTATCATTTTTGGGTATCCTAATTTTATATGGAGATATTTTGTCAGTAGTTCTTCTGCTTAGCCTGATCTCTTCCAAAGTTATAAAGATAAACGTTATCATTTATTTCATAATCCTTTTTGGATGTTTTGAGATCGTATTAGGTTTTAGTGGCAGTTGCGGATTTCTCTAAGTTCCTTTGAGCAAACGCAAAGGCATATTGCAGGTGCTTTCTTAGGTTCTCCCCATATTGATGTGTATTGGCAGCATTTATCAAGTTCTGGTCTGATGTACGGTACAGTAGATGCTGAGGTAGAACCATTCTTCTACCAGTCATCAGTTCAAAAGGTGAGATCTTGGTAGCACTACTTGGAGTTGCTCTTAATGCCATTAGGACTAGAAGTAGTTTCACATCCCAGTCTTTACCCATTTCACACACAAACTTTTTGAGAATTTTCACAATGGACTGGTTGTAACGCTCTACACCACCACTTGAGGCAGCTCTATATGCAATATGGAGCTTTCTTTTGACCCCTAGTATTTTCCACATTTTGGTCATCACTTCGCTAGTGAAGTGGGTCCCCTGATCGGATTCGATTTGCCGGGGTAAACCAAATCTGGAAAACACATGGTTGATGAGCAAAGCTGCGCATGTTTCAGCACTATTGTTAGGTGCACTGATGCACTCTACCCATTTAGTGAACAGGCATGTCACTGTTAACATGTATTTGTTAACTCTTGATGACCTAGTTACTGGACCAATAAAGTCAATTTGGATATCTGACCATGGTTTTACCATCCCCCTTTTCTGCAATGGCGCTCTATGCGTTGGCGCAGTGGGTTGGAACTGTGGACAGATTAAACAACCTTGACAGTAAGTTTGAACATCTTTCAACATGTGTGGCCAAAAGGCATAATCATGCAATATTTCATACGTTAATTTGGTGCCACGATGACCAGATGTGGGAGCATCATGGGATTGTTGAAGCATTAGACCTCTGAACTTGGTGAGTACCACCCATTGCTGGATGCCAGTTTTGGAGGTTATAATTAACAAACCATCCTGTAACTTGAATTGTGACTTGGATTTCATTAAGATTCTAAGATCTTCCTTGCCAATACTATCATCATTTGAGATGGGGTTGCTGTGTTTATAGAAGATGCTTACAACGGGGTCTTCTTTTTGACTAGTGGTCAGGTCCTCACTAGGAGAATCCTGACTCCATTGTAACAGGTTAGGCTCACTCTGTTGTTTAGCCTGGTTTCTGGTAATGGCTTCTACCTGAATTGCACCCATTAAGTGGTCGACATTAAGGAGTTCTCCAGTTATGGCTCCTTGTTTGGCTAATGAATCCGCAAGATCATTGCCTTGCTTATCAGGACCTAGAACCCTGGAATGACCTTTGGTCTTTTTCCAGTGTATGGTTAAATCATTGGATACCACCAGATTCTCGCAGAACAACTTGCCATGTTTGACTGGTCTGTTGTTAGTTTTCTGCATGCCATTTCTTTTCCAAGTTGGCAGGTATTCAACAAAACTGTCACACACGTAATATTGAGTCAGTAATGATCAAAAATTCATGAACACCATGTTCAATAGCCATCTCAATGGTTTTTAGAACAGCAGTTAGTTCTGCAATTTGACTGGATCTTGGTCCAATGTTGAACCCTACAATGCGAGACCCTGTGCAACTGGATTCTTTTTATTCTGCTTGTAAATTTCTAGAGGCCAGCCTTGTAAGAAAGAGTCCACGCTGTTATGCGGCTATTAGACAAGTTCCCATCTCTTATTCTCTGACTTTGCAGATATAACAAAGGCTGGTGGGCCGTTTCTACAATAATTTTCTCACCCTGTATATAGCTGCGGAAATTTTGTAGAGCCCATACAGTAGATAAGAGGGCTTTTCCGCAATCGCTAAATTTCATTTCTACTGGGTATAGAGTTTTGCTTGCATAAGCAATGACTTTGCTTAAATTATCATGCTTTTGGTATAAAACAGCACTCATGCTTATACCTGTGTAACCTGTCTCTAAGAAGAAAGGGTTATCCCCTTCAGGGTACACTAAGCAAGGTGATTGAGTGAGTTTCCTCTTCAGCACTCTTGAGTCTCACTCCAGTGCCATTTCTTATCCTTCTTTAGAAGTAGTAGCAGTGGTTTAGCTAATTCTGCATAATATTAATTATCAATAAATTTACGAGAATAATTTGTCATACCCAGGAACGATCTCAATTCTATTAAGTTAGTTGGGTTCATAGAATTTATTATAGCTTCCACCTTTTTCTTCTGAGGATTTAACCCTTCAGAAGTAACTTCATGTCCTAAAAGGTTTACACGAGAGCGGCACCATTGAGCTTTTTGTAGGGATAATTTGACACCTGCCCTTTTAAGTTGGCTGAGGACGTGTTTAAGCTCTGTGATGTGTTTTTCAAAGTGTGTGCTTTTGATTAAGACATCATCAACATAAGATAAGGTCCCCCTTTCCAGTGAATCGGGCATAGCCTTATGCATGAATACAGCAAATTTATACAAAAAATAAGCAGCAATTTCCCTGTGAGATATTTCTAGTCAATATGATCCGATAGCACATTGTATCCACATATGTTTACTGACAGCAGTCACCCAACAATTATTAAAAAGCCACAGACAGCAAATCTGCATAAAATGAAGGGTATGATAAAGCCTCTTAGTAGCGACCCAAAAACTTGCGGTAACCGATGCAAAAAACAATTTTCATATGCCTTAACCAGCACAAAACAACCCCAATAGTTCAAAGTTCAAAATCAGCATCCACTAGTGCGGAATAGAGGGTATTGATCCATACATTCACTCACCCTTCTGCCGACATGCCCTGCTAACCGTCACCGTCTCCAGCCCGGATCAGATGCGTATATAGGTGTAGGCGTATAGGCAATGTTGCCTGTTCACTTACCGATCGTAAGCCACTATTGCCTCTCCTATTCACTCGACCGGGAACCAAGACTTGATGTTAGCGTGGGGGTGTGTGCAGTTATGTTGGTTTCTATTGGCTGGGTCATCTGCTCATCAATCCAGTGTTGCCGGCTGCGACAAAAATTGATACAGGTAAAGGTGCAGCTTTGTGGTAGCCAAGAGCGGAGACTGAAAGGGGGAGACTGCAAATAAGGATTCTTTGTAATCCAGAAGAACAATGTAAAAAAAGAGAGAGCGCAGACCTCCTCCAATAATAAAAGTCCAAAATTTATTCAACAAAGGATAAAATCCTACAGCACAGGAAATAAGAACATAGGTAAAGGGGTTTGACTAGTTTTGGCTTGTGGCCGTATTTACAGTGGCGTAGCGTGGGTTGTCAGTGCCCAGGGCAAGGCAAATATTGCGCCCCCCCCCCCAACCCCATTTTAGATATGCTGCTTCTTCTTACATTTGGGACAAACCAAGCAAAGACCCAAGCCTGGTAAATCACATAAAGCAAGGGACACTGTCTCCTCTCCCACAAAATGCTCCTTTAACCATCTTTACTGGATAACTAACAGTTATTGCTGATGATACCCATATCCCCAAAATATGTCCCTTGTCATAAGCAGCTGCTAATCAGTAGCGCCTTACAAACAAAGCCATGAAAATAATATATTGGCAATACAAGAGGGAGTGGGTGAAGCCTGCAAGCATTATGTGCTATCCCCCTGTGATCAAACCCTGTCTGCAGCTCTCCAGAGCTGGGCAAATATATATAATATTAAATTTTAAGATTTATTCTCGTTTTACACATGGGGAAAGCCCCCCTTAACCCCCATCTGGTGGTGACATGTCCTGATCTGTAAAACTTCATGGTACAAATACTGCAGACCACAGGGTGCACCCACCCCCACATTGCAACAACCCATATTGTATATGTGGTGCAATAGGTTTTTGGTAAGTCGTTAAAAAGAGGAAAAGGGGACACACAGGTTGGCAGCTGTTACATAAGGTTGTCCCTACTGGGCAGACTGTCTTTTGGGTGCCAATGACATATAAAAGTGGGGTATATATTCTACCTTAATAAATATAACAATTGTAAGTAATCAATATAAAAGGGGCATGGGACAGACAACCCAGCATTACATACATATATGGGGGGAGGGTGTATGGTATTTAGGGGGGTGCTATTAAATTTATTTACTAACACAAATTATAGTTATTTTTTTTACTTTAAATGCAGTAAGGGTGGGTTTAATGTAAATAAAAAAGGCAATGAGCACCCAAACCCTAAAAATCGGTAAAAGTCCACACCTCAGGAGTCCAGCAAGAAATAGATTCAAGATGGTGAATTCATAGGACTTCTTTGATAGGAGACAAACACAGTGAAATGCCTGGTGAGCAGCACAATCCTGGTGCCAGACAGCACACAAATCCCTAAATCTACTTCTGCCATAGGAAGATCATGGAAGGGAAAAATCAAATACAGGAAACAAGGTCTCATTTTTGTCAACTGTCACAAATATACTTTTTTTTTGTGCAAGGACAAGATGGCGTAAGTTGTAATCAGAATCCGGTCAAACATGAAAGTATGGTCTCTGATCACCCCACCATCCCACTAACTAGGTAACTGGGGTTAACAGAAAGGCAGAGCCCAGCCATGCTGCCACCAGTGCTACGGGTTTGAAAGAGATTTATTGCACTTTTTAAGGATTCCTCCCCCCCACCTCTGCTTAGAGATCCTTAAAAAGTGCCCCAGGCAATGCATGGCATTCTGGCTCTGGGTCCTTTGTTGGAAGGGAACTTACTTGTTGGGCAATAATAGAACCGTAATTAAGCTGCATTTTGCGTGTTGCTAGTATCAGGCAAAAACAGGGCTATAAGTAAGTCTGGTCCTGACACCTTACCTTAGTCGCGGCATCACCACTTTCCTGACGGGTCGCAGAACAGAGCTGGGGACCTGTCAGAATTTTTAGCCTCCCTTCTTCCCTTTGCTAAGTTGAGGCTGGAAGCGCCCCTCAGAATTATGCGCCCGGGGCAACCGCCCCTGTTGCCCCCCCCACGCTACGCCACTGGGCCGTAATCATAAACCTAACTAACAACTGAATTAGGGTAGTTTTAAAAAGGGTATTACTCTCTTTCATTGGTTCAAATGGGGAATTGATAGAACCTCCCATTTAACTCATGACATACTGGATAGTAGAGAGTAGATAACACATAATATCAGGTATGTAAGGTTAAATCTGGTATGAAACAATATATAGGGGGTTAACATTATAAATCCAATAACATGCATATACAATAAAGCTTAAATAAGCACAACATATTTTCAGAGGAATATGTAACAATTAGTTCAGGACATCAGTCTCTGTAAATACTGTGTCTTTGAGGACAAGAGCAGAACGGCATACACACTGTATAATGCACCATTAAAGGAACAGTTAACATAAGATGCCATGTACAAAAGAACATTTGTCCTAACAGAATGTAACAGAGACAAAAATAAATATCCTAATAAAAGATAACAAAATAAAAGTAATCTAGTATATACATATTCTTACTGTTTAAAAATGTATATAAGAATATATGCATAGGTTATAGGAAAGGGATAAATCTTATAATAGATGTAATAATTTATAGGTATATGTTGCAAATACATGCATCTTCGACCTTTATCCCTTTTCCATGTATAAAATGGACAGATATGCCCCCCAGTATATGCAAAGTCGCCTCATTGCATCCAAGTATATCCACATAATACTTGAACAAGATAAAATAAAATAAAATGCTGAGACATTGAACTACTATGTAAAGCCTAGACCAATCGCCATACAAAGCAGTGTGAGTGCTGGAAATAATTCTATCCCATATATATAGTCTACCAATAGTAATATATACAAATGTGTATATGCACAAGCACACATGTATGTGCACGCATATAGACATATGAAGTTGGATAAAGATGGGGGGATACAGGCCACAGATGGTTCAAGACAGAACATGTAAAGGGTACCAAGTTGGTCTGGGATTGAAAGAACAGTTATGCTTTTAGGACCACAGTATGTATATGGATTTAAGCTGAATAATTATTGCCAATGATTAATCAAGTCAAATTCTGAATTAAAACCCTCAGGAATTTGAGTCCTGAGTTTAAAAATCCAAAACATTTCTTGTCTAGCTAGAAGTTTGTCCTTGCCACCTCCCCTAGGGGGCCTCCTGATAACTTCAATAGCCCTCCATTTAAATGTGGTAACATTCCCTGAATGTGTCTCAATAAAGTGTCTCGACAATGCAGAAGAGGTGACATTATTTTTAATGTAGCCAAGATGTTCCCGTATTCTGGTACGTACATCTCTGCTGGTCATGCCTATGTATTGGCAATGATGCTGGATACATTCAATTAAGTATACTACATAGGGCGTTGAACATTTAATAAGTCCCTTGGTTTCAAACTTCTGGTTGGTTCTACAGGAATAGAATTCTCTTCCTTCAACAATATAGTCACAGGCCTTGCACCTTCCATCTCCACATTTATATGTTCCCTGAACCCTAAGCCATGATGTAGGCCATTGTAAAGGTGGCAGTTGGGTCGGGGATAATAAATTACCCAGTGTTATGTTTTTTGAGTATACACATTTAAATCTCTTTGCCACTACTTCTTTTAGTGCTTTGTCACCATATAGCATCGGGAAACATTTTTTAATAATGGCACAAACTTGTGATGAACAAGGTTTTATCATCACTTCTGTTTTTTGGCTTGGGACTCAAAGCATTCTGTCTGTCTACCCCAGCCACTTCCTTAGCCACGTTCTGCACCATTTCTGGCCGGTATCCCTTCGCTATCAGGCGATTAGCCATACACTTACTTTCTTCAGTAAAGTCTTTGTTTGAACTACATATCCTGCTAGTGCGTAGTAGCTGCCCTTTCGTGATCCCCTTAAACACATGTCTGGGATGTGAGCTCTTGTTGTGCAACAATGTATTACCAGTTATTGGTTTTCTATACAACTTAGAGTTAACCACTCCAGTTTCTGGGTCCCCTACCAGAGTGAAATCCAAAAAATTAATGGAGATTTTATTCCAATCAAATGTGAACTGTACTCCATTGTCACTATAGTTGAGGAAATGTACAAAATCTTCTGCATCTGATTTGCTTGATTACCATACAATAAGTAGGTCATCTATAAATTGTTTGTATAGATGGATATATCCCTTGAAGGGGTTGCTATCTGCATATACAAAGGTTCTTTCCAGCCATCCCATGAAGATGTTTGCATATGAGGGGGCCAATTTTGCCCCCATGGCCGTACCCTGTCTCTGCAGATAGCACACCCCTTCAAACTGAAAATAGTTGTGTTGTAGTAGGAATTGGGTAACTCTAAGTATATACAGTGTTGCTTCACTGTTATCACCATAAATAGGTTCCACAAAGTATTTGATAGCTCTAATTCCCATATCTTGTGGGATGCTCGAATTGAAAGCTACTACATCTATAGTCAGCCAACTATGTTCAGGGGACCACGAAATTTCATCGAGCAAGCGTAGTACATGTGTGGTATCTTTAATGTAGCTGTGTAGAGACTCTACAATTGGTTGTAGTATGGCGTCGAGCCATTCAGAAAGTGGCTCTTGGAACGAGCCTATGCCCGACACAATGGGTCTCCCTTTAATGTTAGTTAGACCCTTGTGTACTTTGGGCAAATGGGGAAATAGCGGAGTAACAGGGTTGCTTACATACAGATATCTCATGGTCTCCGTATCTAAGAATCCACCATTGACACCGTCATCCAATAGATCGTATAATTCTCTTTGGAATTTCTTCACTGGGTCAAAGGAAAATTTAGAATAAATATCGGTGTTTTCTAACTGCCTCCTTGCTTCTGCTACATATGTCTCCTTGTCTAGGACAACTACACTTCCCCCTTTGTCCGAGTTCTTTATGACTATTGATTTGTTATTTTTTAATGTGTTAATAGCCTCCTTTTCTTTGAGGGTTAAATTGTGTGTAGTAACCTTTCTGGATTTATGTAGCTCCGTTAGATCCTCAACTATTCTCTTATGAAATAGCTCTAAGGTTTTGCCCCTGCTATGTATTGGGTAAATTGTGTGGCCTCTTTAAATCTAGGAAACACAGGGGCAGTCATACAGCTATTATCTAGGTTAGATTCAGAATACAGATCTTCTGGTGCAGTTACATCACAAGCCTCTGTAAAGGAGGACATAGTATTGCCTGAAGGCATAGACTCCAGACAAATTTCCTGTGTCCTCTGATCAGTGCTAGTATTAGTGAGAAAATGTTTCTGTAATGTGAGTTTTCTTATGAACTTAACTTGAAATTTTTTGGATATCACTCTGGTAGGGGACCCAAAAACTGGAGTGGTTAACTCTAAGTTGTATAGAAAACCAATAACTGGTAATACATTGTTGCACAACAAGAGCTCACATCCCAGACATGTGTTTAAGGGGATCACGAAAGGGCAGCTACTACGCACTAGAAGGATATGTAGTTCAAACAAAGACTTTACTAAAGAAAGTAAGTGTATGGCTAATCGCCTGATAGCGAGGGGATACCGGCCAGAAATGGTGCAGAACGTGGCTAAGGAAGTGGCTGGGGTAGACAGACAGAATGCTTTCAGTCCCAAGCCAAAAAACAGAAGTGATGATAAAACCTTGTTCATCACAAAATACTCCACTGAATTTTATGAAGTTTGTGCCATTATTAAAAATATTTCCCGACTGCCACCTTTAAGGAAGAGAATTCTATTCCTGTAGAACCAACCAAAAGTTGGAAACCAAGGGACTTATTAAATGTTCAACACCCTATGTAGTATACTTAATTGAATGTATCCAGCATCATTGCCAATACACAGGCATGACCAGCAGAGATGTACGTACCAGAATACGGGAACATCTTGGCTACATTAAAAATAATGTCACCTGTTCTGCATTGTCAAGACACTTTATCGAGACACATTCAGGGAATGTTACCACATTTAAATGGAGGGCTATTGAAGTTATTAGGAGGCCCCCTAGGGGAGGTGACAAGGACAAACTTCTAGCCAGACAAGAAACTTTTTGGATTTTTAAACTCAGGACTCAAATACCTGAGGGTTTTAATTCAGAATTTGACTTGATTAATCATTGGTAATAATTATTCAGCTTAAATCCATATACATACAGTGGTCCTAAAAGCATAACTGCTCTTTCAATCCCAGACCAACTTGGTACCCTTTACATGTTCTGTCTTGAACCATCTGTGGCCTGTATCCCCCCATCTTTATCCAACTTCATATGTCTATATGCGTGCACGTACATGTGTGCTTGTGCATATACACATTTGTATATATTATTATTGGTAGACTATATATATGGGATAGAATTATTTCCAGCACTCACACTGATTTGTATGGCGATTGGTCTAGGCTTTACATAGTAGTTCAATGTTTCAGCATTTTATTTTATTTTATCTTGTTCAAGTATTATGTGGATATACTTGGATGCAATGAGGCGACTTTGCATATACTGGGGGGCATATCTGTCCATTTTATATATGGAAAAGGGATAAAAGTAAAAGATGCATGTATTTGCAACATATACCTATAAATTATTACATCTATTATAAGATTTATCTGTTTCCTATAACCTATGCATATATTCTTATATACATTTTTAAACAGTAAGAATATGTATATACTAGATTACTTTTATTTTGTTATCTTTTATTAGGATATTTAGTTTTGTCTCTGTTATATTCTGTTAGGACAAATGTTCTTTTGTACATGGCATCTTATGTTAACTGTTCCTTTAATGGTGCATTATACAGTGTGTATGCCGTTCTGCTCTTGTCCTCAAAGACACAGTATTTACAGAGACTGATGTCCTGAACTAATTGTTACATATTCTTCTGAAAATATGTTGTGCTTATTTAAGCTTTATTGTATATGCATGTTATTGGATTTATAATGTAAACCCCCTATATATTGTTTCATACCAGATTTAACCTTACATACCTGATATTATGTGTTATCTACTCTCTACTATCCAGTATGCCATGAGTTAAATGGGAGGTTCTATCAATTCCCCATTTGAACCAATGAAAGAGAGTAATACCCTTTTTAAAACTACCCTAATTCAGTTGTTAGTTAGGTTTATGATTACGGCCACAAGCCAAAACTAGTCAAACCCCTTTACCTATGTTCTTATTTCCTGTGCTGTAGGATTTTATCCTTTTTTGAATAAATTTTGGACTGTTATTATTGGAGGAGGTTTGTGCTCTCTCTTTTTTTACAGCAAATTTATGCCCTGAATTTATGTATCCAAATGGGAGTCTCTGGAATGCATACTGGACCTTTTGGAACGAGAATGCAAGCTTATACTGGTCCTCGTCATGTACCTTTATGGTCCAATATCCCTGCACACAATCAATGGCAGTGAATATTGTGGATCCCTGCATCTGCGCTAAGAACTGGTCAATATATGGTACAGGCCAGCCAGACATGTACACTCATTTGTTAAGCTGTCTTAAGTCAGCACACAAATGCCATTGTTCATTGGGCTTAAGAACACCTAGAATAGGATTGTTATAAGAGCTGTGTACCTGTCTGATAATACCTCTTTCTTCCAAGTTCCTTATGATTTCTGCAAGAGAATCATATGAGGCTAAAGGAAGTCTGTATTGTTTGACAAAGACAGGTGGTGCATTGGGATCTGTTTGTATTCTTGCAATGTGCAAGTCTGTAGTCCCACAGTCATAAGAATCCCTAGCAAAAATATCCTTGTACTTCATCAGGAGTTCTGGAAGCTGTTGGCGTTCATCATCACTGGAACAGCCATTAGCTAAGGAAATTTGCTCTTCAACTATTTGCTGAAATCCTTTAAAGGTTTCAGGCTGTCCTATTTCATAGGCTTCTTCAAACCTAGAGGTGAGGTCCCCTTGATTATAATTTATATTGCCCCCATGACTCTCAATATTGGGGTATTCTTGTTGTTTAATCGGCTGATCAAACACCAGGGAGGCTTTTTCAATTTTACAGATGCCTTTCTCTGAGCTGAAGGGATACATAGACTGAATTGTAAATAGTCCCTCTGGCATAGATGCAAAGGATTGTTCTATTAATTGTTTTTCAGTTAAATATCCTTCAGGTAATAGCCTAATTATATTATTTTGGAATCCAAAAGTGAAATTACTTGATTCCAGCGCATATCCTATGGTAGTTCCCTTGGATAAGGTTATATTATGTGGGGTCATTTTATGCACAATAACATGTATTGGATTAGTTCCAATATTTACCATAGGAGTATGGGTCATTGTTATACCCAGATTTTGCATTCTATGGGAGAGGCAAACTAGTATTTCAGAAGTTTTTAATTTCTTCCCTCTTTTTACCTGCAAGGGTAAGAGGAATTTATCAGCCCAAGCAGGTATGGTGTCTGTTGTGATATTATAATATACAATGCTTTCTTCCTAGTTTGTGCTGTGACTTGTAAATGTATGTAATTGTTGCAAAGAAGCAGGGGTGGGGACAGTGTTGTTGGAGTGAGGAAGCAGGAAATAAATGTGTAGTTAGTTGCTGTATAAATTGACTCTGTGTCAGATATATTTCTAAACCACCTGGATTTACAAACACTACATTTTGGCGACGAGGATTATGTTTGAACCCTATTGCTTTGTCTCAGAAAACAGTGAGTAACCTTCTGCAATACACACAAGAATGGCTGCATGTAATGAATACAACTTCCCTGTGTTTGACTCTGATGCAGAACTTAGCTCAGTAGGCCCAAGATGGCTAAAATTGATTCAGAGATTTGAAAATTATCTTATTGCTTTGGATGTTACTGATACAAACAGAAAAAAAGGCTTTACTGCTTCATTTAGCTGGAGAAAAAGTGTATGACATTTATGATACCTTGTCTGCAACCACTGACTCATACAATGATGTTAAAGATAAACTGACAACATATTTTCTCCCTAAAAAGAACACTCAGTATGAAATATACACATTCAGACAGGCAACACAACAGGGTGATGAACTTTTAGATGCATTTCAAACCAGGTTACGTTTACTAGCAAAGAATTGTGAGTTTTCTAATGTTGAAAATGAGATTAAAGCACAGATAATACAAAGCTGCACTTCTTCAAAACTTAGGAAATATGCACTGAGACAATCTGAACTATCTTTAAAAGATTTGCTTGATTATGGCAGAACATTAGAAATTGCTGACAGGCAAGCTGCAAGCATAGAAAATAAATCTACTGAAGATCAGTTTATTACAAATAGAGTTCAAAAAGACAGTTCAACAGTACAGCCCACAAGAAAGAACCAGACCTCCTGTGTGTTATGCAGGAACTGTAGGGGTTTCTATCCACATAATGGGACTTGTCCTGGAAGGAATAAGCAATGCAGGGCATGTGGAAAATGTAATCACTTTGCAAAGCAATGTAGAACAAAACTGTATAAAATACCTCAATCACATACTGAGCCACATACATCAGAACAGTGGAAAGTAAATCTAGTCAGATCTCCTGATCAAAAAGGACAATATTCAAACAATGATGACAAATATGTATTTGTAGTAAACAACATGTGTAACCTAACTCAGCCACAAGTTGATGTACTCATTAATGACACTAAAATCACTGCATTGATTAATTCAGTATCTGCTGTCAATTTAGTGGGTGAACAAACATTTCACATGTTAAAACCACAACCACAGTTATTACAGGGTAAAATAAATATATATGCATATGGATCAACTAAACCCCTTAATGTCATTGGTAAATTTACAGCCACATGTGCATTTAAACAAAACAAAACAGCAACTATGTTTTATGTTGTAAAGGGTCAAAATCCTTCTCTTCTGAGTTTTGAAACTTCATCCAGTTTGGGACTTATAAAGCTTATGAATGCAATTTCACCTAGAAAGGACACAGGATCTGTATCAGATCGGTTAGTACAGCAGTATTCCCATTTGTTTAATGGCATTGGTAAATTGAAAGATTTTCAAGTACAGCTGCATATTAATCCACATATAAAACCTGTAATACAACCACATAGAAGAATTCCATTTCATCTAGGGCACAAGGTTGATGCTGAACTCAGGAACCTTGAAACACAAGGAATCATCGAAAGAGTGCAGGGCCCAACTCCATGGGTCTCCCCAATAGTATCAATGCCAAAACCCAAAGACCCAAATAGTGTAAGAATTTGCATAGACATGAGGCAAGCCAACACTGCCATTATCAGGGAGCGCCACGTTACTCCAACATTAGATGATATAATTCATGATCTCAACCAGGCAAATTTTTCTCCAAACTTGATTTAAAATCAGGCTATCATCAACTGGAATTGGATCCAACAAGCAGATATATAACTACATTCTCAACACACACAGGATTGTGGAGATACAAGCGCCTAAGTTTTTGTGTTTCTTCTGCTGCTGAAGTATTTCAAAATGCAATTCAGCAAACAATATCTGGAATTCCAGGAGTTAAAAACTTCAGCGATGATATCATTGTGTTTGGAGCTACTCAAGAAGACCATGATAAAAATCTCACAGCAGTGTTTGAGCGACTTCATGAGAAAGGACTTACCTTAAATTGTAGTAAGTGTGAATTTAACAAAACTAAACTAGAATTTTATGGATTTGTCTTTTCAGCTTAAGGCATATCAGCAGACCCAAAGAAAGTGGAAGCAATTCAGAATGCAAATCCTCCAATAGACGCCAGTGAAGTCAGAAGTTTCCTAGGGATGGTAAACTACTGTTCTTGATTTATCCATAATTTCTCTACTATTGCCACACCTTTAAGAGAGTTAACAAAGAAAAGTGTGCCATGGCATTGGACTGAAACTGAACAACAAGTGTTTCAACAACTGAAACAGAGTTTGACCAGTGACAAGACAATGTCCTATTTTAACCCTCAACGGCAAACTATTCTTTTAGTAGATGCTAGCCCTGTTGGTTTAGGTGCTATTCTGGTGCAGAGAGACAAAGGCAAGCAGTATATAATTGCTTATGGCAGCCGTTCTTTAAATGATGTGGAAAAACTTAATTCTCAAACAGAACGTGAAGCTCTGACAATAGTTTGGAGTTGTGAATACTTTCATTTATATTTATATGGTTGTCCATTCACACTGATCACAGATCATAAGCCTTTGCAGTTGATCTGGAATAATCCAAAATTCAAACCGCCCGCTAGAATAGAAAGATGGGGTTTAAGACTACAACCATATAATTTTACTGTGGTTTACAAATCTGGAAAAGAGAACCCAGCAGACTATATGTCTCAACATCCTATATCAACAGATTCATTCACAAGTTTACCAAGTTCCATGGATGCAGAGGAATATATCAATTTTGTTACTAATCATGCTATACCTAAAGCATTGAGTTTAGAAGAAATACAACAAGCAACATTAGCTGATCCTATACTGCAAAAACTCGCTGTATTAGTTCGGAATGGAAAATGGTACACAGCTGATTCTGACAAAATACATGGAAAAGAGTTGAAGTCATTTGCAAGATTTAGCAAAGAACTCTCAGTAAATAATGACAACAGTATTATCTTGCGAGGTAATTGACTAGTCGTTCCGACATGTTTACAAGAGCAAGTATTATCCTTAGCACATGAAGGTCACCAAGGAATAGTTAAAATGAAAAGTTTATTGCGAGAAAAAGTGTGGTTTCCATCAATAGATCAACAAGCAGAAAAGTTGGTGAGAAATTGTATGGTGTGTCAAGCCACAACTCCAGGAGCAAACAAAGAATCTTTAAAAATGTCTGCATTGCCTGAAGCACCATGGTGTAATGTAAGTATAGATTTTTATGGTCCATTACCTACTAGGGATTATTTGATGGTGGTTATAGACGAATATTCAAGATACCCGGTAGTAGAAGTTATCAGCTCAACATCTTCAGTCACTGTTATTCCGGTTTTAGACAAAGTTTTCTCTTTATTGGGAATTCCTAAAATTGTTAAAACAGATAACGGTCCCCCATTTAACAGTACTCAGTTTAATAAACTTGCTTCATATCTTGGATTTAAACATAGGCGCATTACTCCTTTGTGGCCACAAGCTAATGCAGAAGCTGAAAGATTCATGCGTTCTATGAGGAAATTTCTAAGGGCAACTACAGCGCAAGGTAGACCATGGAAACAAAATGTATACTCTTTTCTGAGAGACTATCGATCAACTCCCCATTGTACTACTGGCAGATCACCTGCAGAGCTGTTATTCAATCGCAAACTTCGGCTCAAAATTCCGGATACAAATGATTCGCTAACAGAGACACTCAGCAAGGACTTAATACAAAAAGACAGTCATGACAAAGCCAAGATGAAAGCTTATGCGGATAAATATTATCATACCAAATCTGCTCTTTTTGCTGTTGGAGACAGAGTCCTGTGTAGGCAAGATAGACGACACAAGTTGGATACTTTATATGATGTCATCCCATATACAGTTACAAGAATTCAAGGATCAATGATCACTGCAGTAAGAAATGGACATACAATTACTCGGAATTCTTCTTTCTTCAAGAAACTACACAAAGAACAGGACACTGAAGTATCTGATGCAGAAGATGATGATTCTTATATACCTAAATTATTTCAAGAACATGATGATAATATGGATAACTCAGAGAGCAGTGATGGGGAAGAAAACATAGCATATGATCAGTCCTTAGATAATAATCGAAAATACCCTCTCAGAGAAAACAGAAGACCTCCTGAATACCTTAAAAACTATGAAAAATAATGTGTTTTCATGTAATGTATTATGTCATCATGCAACTCTTTTATGTGAAATGTAGTTGGTCTTATTTCTAGATATTAAGCATAGTATATATATAGTTATATTTATGTTTAGTTTAATTGTTATGTTTCTAATCTAAAGTAAGGGAGAGATATGGTGTCTGTTGTGATATTATAATATACAATGCTTTCTTCCTAGTTTGTGCTCTGACTTGTAAATGTATATAATTGTTGCAAAGAAGCAGGAGCGGGGTCAGTGTTGTTGGAGTGAGGAACCAGGAAATAAAGTGTGTAGTTAGTTGCTGTATAGATGGACTCTGTGTCAGATATATTTTTAAACCACCTGGATTTACAAACACTACAGCATGGATTAAAACATCATTAGACACCTGCATATTCACAGCGTATGGCAATTGCTGGTTTGATTTCAGTGCTGCGTTTTCATCCTGAAATACTTCAGGGTCACCCCTTAACCTGCTCCAGAGACAATAGTTAATCAAATCTATTTGTATGGCATATCTATGTAAGAGATCATTGCCAATTTATATTTGATTATGGGGAGTATTTAAAACTAAAAACAGGTGCTTCGCTGATTTATTACCTATAGAGATAGATAATAAGCATTTAGCTGTGATATTATAGCTTTCAGACCTGTCATCCAGGCCGTGGACACAGTGGTCTTGGGGAGAAAGATATTAAATCACTTTAGGTTCAGCTATCTGCGCTAATAAGCCTTTGCTTATATAACTAGCTTCCTGTTTTAAGTTTTATCTAGTATACTTGGTTTTCCCAAGGTCATGCACTTGCATAGGGATAAATAGATCATCCTTAACTCTCTCAATTCCTGCGAGGTATTGAGTGTGGCCTCCCCCTTTAGGGATTTTATGATCCTGATCATGGAGAGATATGGTTAATACATCGCCATCTAAAGAAATATTTGCTATCTTTCCAGGCGAAATTTTAAAAGTATTACCATCAGAGCCGCTTAAAGGAGTCTGATAATCTATTTAGAATAGTGATTTCAGGTATAGCGTTATTCCTGAAATGAATCTCCACAGCATCTGACTTCTCCACCAGTTGACAGTTATGTCGGGTGCGAGATATACCGGATTGCTCATAATTAATAGGCCTTTTTACTTGTGACCAAATTACTTTATTTATGCAATCAATTATGGTGCTTCATCGCTTCAGGAGATCACCACCAATTATTAAATGGTCAGTTGGCAGATCCACTATAATGACAGGGTGTCTTATGACCCTGTTCCCCAGTTTCAATTTCAACCTTGCAGTACCGTAGACTTTTAGAGAGTCACCCCCAACACCTATTAGTGAACCATCAAATTATTTTATCTTAGGTTTGCGGGGTGTTAGCTCATTTAGCTGTGTGTAGTACCTGTGGGGTAAAATAGTTGCCTGAGATCCAGTATCAATTTATCCCATGATAGCGTTGGAAACTGAATCCTGGAGCTCAGCTAATACATAATATCTCCCTGCAGTTTCTACCATTTCACACATAAAATTGGCATTATCACACATCTGTGGGCTTCGCCACATGTTACCTGAATCTGCCACGTTACCTGATGCAGGAGAATTTTCATGCTCACCATTCTATCCCTTTGTAATAGGATCGATTGGGTTCCTGTGTACTGCATCTGTAGAAATAAGGTTAAGAAAATGCTGCAAAGGAAGAGGTTTGTTAGAGTTTCCCGGCTGAGGTTGTTTGTTAGAGTTTCCCGGCTGAGGTTGCTCCCCATCACAGCTAATTCATCCGCTTCCGGTCTGTAGGTAGAGAATATGATTAGTACCATTATTGACATTTATCATTTCATTTGGGATATCTCTCTCCCCTCTTTCAGGTAATTCTGCAGTATTTATGACTGTGCCTGTGGCCCACTGCTGGCCACTAGCAGTACCCATTTAAAAGGATTGTTAGGTTGCTGGGCCATAAAAGCTTGACTCATATTAGTAAATAGTGTACATAATTGACTAACTTGTGTGCTGAGTTGGCCCACTTGAATGGGCAAGCTATCTTTACCCATGGATCAATTTTTTGATGTCCCAGGGTATTGATTCCTAGATCCTTGTGATCCCTCAGAATTATAGCTATTTCTCCTATTTTTACGTGGTTGTCTTTGGGGTTTATCTTGTTCAGCGTTAGTATCTTGGGGAGCACTATTTACTTAGGGTGTCTGGTTACCCTGAGAGTATTTTTGCCACTTTTGGTATTTATTTTTAGGGGATACCAATTATTTTGTGGGTGTTCATCTCTTTGGGAATAATTATTTACCTGGATATGCCCCCCATCTTGAGCATAATCTCTTTGCGTCTTAGCATGTGTTGGGGGAGGGGCAGATTTAAAACTTTGTGGGGATGGCCTGTTTTCTCGGGCCACCTCTGCATTTTCTTTTTAGACTCCAAATTGAGGGGGCTAGGTGACATCCTAGGTTATGCCACAATTTTGGGACTGGGTTTTGATTCCCGTTTAACCCCCTGTTCACCGGACTGTTGAATAGAATATAACTTTGTACTCTCTTTTATCAGCCAGTCCAATGAGCAGTTCTCATCAAAATCTCTAGCTAAATTAAGTTTGATGGGAGCGGGCAGTGCTTCGAAAAAAAAATTCACAAATTCTGAGCATTTAAATATGGGATAATCTTCAGCCATACTGTACGCACTTACAGAAAGGAATTATATAGGGTTTTGATTTGCACTACATCTTAAACTGTATACAGCTATTTTCGCTGCAGTTTTAGTGCAATATTGCCTGAAGTATTTGTCTCATTCCTGGAAGGAATATTCATATCCTATAGTGAAGCAAAAAATTTGTGATATTTACCTTCAAATACCCAGGGCAGAAATTCAATTTTTGACTTCTCACTTGTAACATTCATAATGGATAAAGCATTTACATAAGTCGCTAAGTGGTCAATTATAGAATTGGTTCCCTTGTTGGAGAACTTAGGTACTACATGGCTTTCCTAGGAGTCTTATTTTTGGGGTTGGAGCGTTCCGTATCTTCCCTTTTACTATGGGGAGAACCCTTACGCATATTAGTATTATGGGGGCTATTTGAGTAGCTAGCTCCACCCTCTGACTCACTATAATCACTATCCTCCCCCTCTGAAGTGTAGCAGTTCTCTGAATTTAAAACATGAGGTGACTGTCTATTTGGGAAATGTACTTCTGACCCAATAGGGGTCCTTTGTTCAAATTCTTCCCTAAATTTCTGCAGTTCATCCCTGATGTATTCTTTAAGAGAGTTAGAATTATCTGCATTATTCTCATTGCTAATAGAGGGGTATTTATTATGACAATACAACCTTTTTAAACCACTTAATTCTCTCTGACTTTGTGCAAGTTCTTTATGCAAATCTTCTATCTGGGCAACTAAATTTGGGTTATATTTTTGTAAAGTGGCCATGTTTTGGGCAAACTCATCAATTTTATTTTCAGGTATATTTACATTCTCTTCGCATCTACGTGAGGAGCGAATACTATTTTCTAGCCCCTGTATTTGCAATTCCTTCTCTATTAGGTATAGTGACATTTTGTCAATAATGCATATTATCAGGGGCCAAGATTTTAGTATTAGTTCATTGTGTTTTTTGAGATATTTACATTGATTCATTTTTAATAATTCTTGTAATAATTCACTTTTTTCATTCCACCTTCCATCATCAATAGCAATATTTTTAGCCTTAATTTCAAGCATATCCATATAATCATTTAAATCACCCTCAATATTACACCTCTTTTTAATGTGGCCTATAATGTCCATCTTAAGGACATCACCCTGAGTGAGGGGCAATTTCGGGGAACAAATTTCAACACTATGTACAGATTCAAATGATTCACTTCTGGTTACAGACATTATTATATTGGCTTAGTATTTAGTTAAATTAAAACGCTAATACAATTTTGGCCAATAAGAAGAAAGAAAAAAAAATTCAAAATATTAATATTAATTTTGAGATATGAAAAATTAATATTTTTATACATTTTTCAAAAATTAATTTTTAATAATAATCTCTATTTACTACAAATATATCATATCAATGTGATAAATATTAATAATATCTCAAGCAGTGTGCCTCCAAATAATTATTCTTTAAACAAACCTCCAATTAAATGCATATACAAAACAATAACATTAATGTAAATTCCTAAATTCTTTATATTAGTTAAAATTTATAGACACATTGAATTATATTTATAGAAAACCAGATATGAATTGAACTATACAAGTTTAAATCTGTTATAATATTCTTTTACCAAGCAAACCAAATATAACTTTAGAATTAATCTTATTCACAATTGAATTGCATTAAAATACCACAATGAAATATCACAGTATGGGTCACTAACTTCCAGACAAATATACTATAGTTACCAATAACTTAATGCACACCAGAAATATTTACTTACAATAATGGGCCTGACTAAGAAATATGCAACACAAAGGATATTATTCTAGCAAATAAATTAATTACTTAGCATACAAGAGTGACTAGTTAAGACTACACAGGACTATGAATGCAAGCTAAAATACAAAATGCCCTTTTAAATCTACTAACTGCAATTAGTTATGGTTACCAAATACCTTTGATTTAAATAAGACATATATATATATATATATATTTATATATCAATTGCGTATACTTCACCAAAATAACCAAATCGGTCATTCAGCTTCTAAAACTTCTTGTTTCACCTCATATGAAATAAAGGTATTTGCAATATAGAGAATAAAAAGTAGCCCAATTTGCTTAAAGTTGACTGTGTCCCAACGCAGCAAGTTATCAGTCCAGAGTTCAGAAAAAAGTCAGCAGCAGATATTTAACTCTTGCATACAATTAGGCTTCAAAGGAATTCAATGAGCCATTGTGTTAAATTATCACATGTGTCTGTTAGCTCATAATATCTTGAAATTGTGTTAGCTTATCTGAAAATAGTGCAGGATTTCGTATTTAACAAAGGTTGGTGGTCTAACATTTGATCATCAAGTAAATGTTAATTATTACCTTCCTGAGTTTTAAAGCCAGTCTTCACTAACTGAACAAATGTATTGAACAAAAGGTACAATTTAGCATATTAAGTGGGGAGGGGAGGAAAGGTTTAAGCTGAATCCTGGTATGTAATTAGCAAGGCATCTCATGTCTGATTTAAGATTTGGAATACACATAATGTATTCAGTGATAAAATGAGCATGCTCAAACTTACTATTTGAGATATTTCATATGCTCAAACTTACTATTTGAGATATTTCATATTTGAGATATTTCATTTATTTCATATTATATATATATATATATATATATATATATTTTCCATTGTCATCTACAGATGCCCTGACACTTGCGTGCTAACCCGACTTTGAGTTAGACCAACTGCGCTAAACCCGAATTGAGTTAGAAATACTTTAGGTTCCAATGTTCTTTACATAGAAGATTTTTTTTTAAATATTTATATATAGAAATATATATATATAATTTTTGTTTGTAAAATATATATGCATACTACTCAGACCTGAGACCTTGTAACACTAACGAGTCACATGACACCGGGGAGGGAAAATGGGTGATTGGGCCCAATTTGGACATTTCCACTTAGGGATGTAATAACTTGTTGCCAACGGTTTAGACCTTAATGGCTGTGTGTTGAGTTATTTTGAGGGGACAGCAAATTTACACTGTTATACAGGCTGTACACTCACTACTTTGCATTGTAGCAAAGTATCATTTCTTCAGTGTTGTCACATGAAAAAATATAAAATGTGAGCGGTGTAATTTTTGTTTGTAGAATATATCTGCATATTTAAGATATAATATATATATATCTGAGCTCTTTCTTTTTTCTTATTATTTAATCCTTTTTCCACCACCAGGCACCTTTTTCCTGGACAACATAATGAGTTGTGCATATCATTTTCATATATAGTTATATATTGTACATAGAGATAGATATAGAAATGATTATTTTAAAATAAAAAAAAAAACATTTATTTCTAGATCAAGAACTTTGAAATGTAAAGTATTTCTATTATTTCTATTAAAAGCACATTGAAAATGAATAAATGATATTGCATGTTTCAAGGTATTTGATTGGAAAGGACTCAAAAGTGTGTGTGTGTGTGTGTATATATATTTATACTGTATATATATATATATATATATATATATATATATATATATATATATATATATATGTGTGTGTGTGTGTGCTTATATTTGTATATATGCACATATTTACACATATAAAAACATAAATACATGTGTACAGTGGCGTAGCGTGGCTTGTCAGCGCCCAGGGCAAGGCAAAAATTGTGCCCCCCTAACCCATTAGCACTGACTGCATCTCTTCCACCAGTACAGTAGGGATTGGCAAATTTGCTTTGAATCTAGGAGCCATCTCAACAATTTAGGAGACAGGTTTTTGTTTTAAAACAAACAAAGCTTTATTTTTAACAACAAAAATATATACTATATATATAATTGTAAACTCTACATTCATCCTTAAAAATTAGGACTCAATATGGTTGCAGGCAGCCATTACTTTATTATATACATTAAGTAAGTACATTATAGAACTTAACAATTACATTTTTTTTTTTGGTTCAATATTTAAACATGGGATTTCATTTTTAAAATACATCTGAGCCAGCATGTCAGAGTGTGAGAGTGATCTATGCTGCTTTAAAGTGAAAGACGGTTATTTTATTTCAAATTCATTTTTAACCTGGGTAAAACATACAAGATGTAGACAAATTAATTTTTAACCTGGGTAAAACATACAAGATGTAGATCCTACATCTACTATGTTTTACCCAGGTTAAAAATGAATTTGAAATAAAATAACCGTCTTTCACTTATCTACATCTTGTATGTTTTATTTTATGCAGGTTAAAAATGAGTTTGAAATAAAATAACCGGCTTTCACTTTAAAGCAGCATAGATCACTCGCACACTCTGGCATGCTGGCTGGCTCAGACTCTGGGTCCTTTGGAAGTTGGAACTTGGCTGGCTGGCTCAGAGTGACTCTGGGTCCTTTGGAACTTGGCTGGCTGGCCCTGGGACATCACCTGGGTAATGGTAGAGTCTAAGCTGCATATTGTGCAATTTGTTATTTCCAAACCCCATATAGCCCCAAAAACAGCAACAGGGGCTATAAAAATTTAATTATAATTCTGGCTGGTAGTGGCACTGGTGGTCTGGTCCTGATACAGACCCGGTGATGAGTTTGGTAATTTCGGTTGACACTAACCTTATCGTTGCGGGCGCGGCGTGCTAGTCAGTCTAATTCCACTCTGGCTCTGCTGCTCTGACTTCTTCCTCCCTCCTGACATGCACGCTGGGAGTGGACCATGCTAAATGGTGACGTAAACGCTAGTCTAGCAGCAGGTAACGGTCGGATAGGATTATACTAATAAATTATGATAATTAAATCATTACACAGCACGTCTTGACTTCAGAGTAGTAGACAGTTCACTTGAGAGACAGATCAGCTGGGCGCAGGCGCCTGGCAGATTTTTTAGCCTCCCTGTAACGCCGCTGGGAGTGGGACTGTGACTGTCTACTGTCTTGAGATGGTGGGGACTGGGGAGGCTGGGAGCTGAGCATTTTGCGCCCCTCAGAATTATGCGCCCGGGGCAACCGCCCCTGTGGCCCCCCCCACGCTACGCCACTGCTCATTGGACTGGCTGATAAAAGAGAGTACACATATTTACACACACACACACACACACACACACATATATATATATATATATATATATATTTATATATATTTTGGAGCCCTTCCCAGTCAAACACCTTGCCATATACCGTATCTCTTTTAACCCTTTTAAAAAAATTTCACTAATATAAATATTCTAAATTTATATTAAACAACGCCAACATTTTTGTTGTTTTAAAAGATTAATAATCCTTTAATTACCCATTACCCAGTTTTGCATAACCAACACAGTTATAATAATACACGTTTTACCTCTGTAATTACCTTGTATCTAATCCTCTGCAGCCTGCCCCTTATGTCAGTTCTTCTGATAGACTTGCATTTCAACCAGACAGTGCTCACTCCTCAGTAAATTCACGTGCATGAGTTCAATGTTATCTATATGAAACAAATGAACTAATGCCCTCTATTTGTAAAAAACTGTTGAATTGCATTTAGATTAGAGGCAGCCTTCAAGGTCTAAGAAATTAGCATATGAATCTCCTAGGTTTAGCTTTCAACTAAGAATATTATTATTATTATTATTATTCTTTATTTATAAAGCGCCAACAGATTCCGCAGCGCTGTTCATAGGTAACAAAGATAAAAGGACAGTACAATATGAGACACCAGACAAAATTTAACAAACAAATACAGGAGGAATTGGGAGCCCTGTTCCCGTGGGAACTTACAATCTAAATGGGTAGGAGGGTGAGAAACAGGAGGTGGAGACTGCAAAGGTGGGAATGATGTTAGAGTGAAGTTAGATGAGGGCAACTATTAGGCAAGTGGAATTCATTAGTTACTGATTTGGTTATAGGCTTCCCTGAACAAGAAGGTCTTTAGGGAGCGTTTAAAGGAGGAGAGGTTGGGGGAAAGTCTGACAAATTGAGGAAGTGCGTTCCAGAGGGTTGGTGCCGCATGAGAGAAGTCCTGTAGACTTGCATGAGAGGAGGTGATGGTAGAAGAGGCAAGGAGCAGATCATTGTTGGATCTTAGGGGACAGGCTGGAGTATATTTGTTGATGAGTGAGGACAGGTATGGGGGGGCTGCATTGGTAAGGGCTTTGTAGGTCAGAGTGAGAATTTGAATTTAATTCTGCTGTGAATGGGGAGCCAGTGAAGGGACTCACAGAGGGGTGCAGCAGATACAGAGCGTCGGGAGAGGTGGATTAGCCTAGCAGAGGCATTTAGGATGGATTGAAGAGGGGATAGGTGGGAGAGAGGAAGGCCAGTTAGTAGGTTGTTACAGTAGTCAAGCCAGGAAATTACTAGGGAATGGATTAGCTGTTTAGTAGTTTAAGAAAAGGACGAATTTTGCAGATATTGCGTAGGTGGTTGCGACAGGATGAAGAGAGCGATTGGATGTGGGGTATGAAGGACAGATTGGAGTCAAGTGTAACTCCTAGGCAGCGGACTTGGGGTGATGGGGAATACCAAGAGAACAAAAGCAAAATTGGTGATAAAAGTAATTTGGAAAGTTGTTTAAATTTACATGCCCTATTTGAATTATGAAAGTTTTTTGTGGACTTGACTGTCCCTTTTAAAAGCATATATATGTGTGTAATACTTTATTTTAATGTGTTTTTGGTATATTTTGTGCAACTTTTTTTTACCCTAACATTTTACTTCGCGCCTAAATTTGTGCCAAATATTCTAGCCCAGTTCCGGCTTGTACTGAGCACAAACTATAACTTTCAACTCAACTTATAATACCAGTGCAAGTTAATGTGGTCGAAATATCCATTTAAAGTATAGGCTACTCTCAAGTGAAGTAGGCTGTGTCAAACTATCTCTGGTTAAAGTGCTTTACCAAGGATTAGTAATATCAAACATGTGTTTTAAGTATAAAAATGGCAATATATTTAGAAAAATATTGGAGCACTAAAATATGAGACGACAGGTGCTAAGTAAATTGTATCATTCTATATATAGAAGAACTCATGATATACAATGAGACATAATTGATATGTTATCAATTAATAATATCAATGTATATACTTTATTCTCAGATGGAATAAATCCAAGGGTTTTAAAAGAACTGAGCTCTGTAATAGACAACCCAATATATAGTACCACAGGACTAGTGTAATGCTTATATGGCACTACTGATTAATAAGAAACAAGAACTATACTTGAAGGTATAGACCACCATACATGTCTGGAACAGTAGTCTCCACTTTTTAACCTTCGTGGCTTACTCCTAGGTACTACAAATAATGCCCTTGAAACTCAAGTCAGAGTAAATATAATTGTGGCTCCCGCTATAGAAGGAGCCCTAATTAAGGACAGATTTCACTTGGAACCAAATCAACAGCTGGAGTCTGTACATTACCCACAATATTAACCGCAGTCACAGCAGTAATAGGCACTTAGCCGCAGGATATATCAAACCTTGGTAATAACAGATATTTATCTGTGAATAGCGGTTGGCAACCTATCATAGCAAAAGCACTGATATATTCAGTGCTACGATAACGGCAGCACCTCCTGATAAAAATATTTGGTCCCCAATCGATACAATTGAATATTACTCAGATAAGGGACTCCATATAGTGGAAAGCCACCGAAAATACATACAAAGTCAGAGTAAATATAATTGTGGCTTCCGCTATAGAAGGAGCCCTAGTTACAGACAAATTTCACTTGGAACCAAATATAAGTGGATTTCAACAGCAGGAGTCTGGACGTTACCCATAATTAGGGATGGGCGAATGTTTCGCAACATTCGAAAAATGAAACGAATTTTAACACATTCGTTCGTTTACATAACATTCTAGCATTCAATTTTCGAATGTTCGGTTTCGAATTTTACGATTACATTTGAAAATATTCGTTTAGAAAAATTTGAATTTATATTTGTAATAGTATTTCTAATGCTTTCTTTAAATGTAATATTCGAATTATGCAATATTCTATATAGAAACATTTGAAATGATATATTTGTATCTATTATGTATCAATTTACTAGATTCCCTCCCTACCACATGAACTATTGAACTTCTGAATAGTATTTTCGAATGTGGACATTCAATATAATTATAAACATTCAAATTCGAAAGTGACATTCAAAAACTGTAAATAGCATTTGATTATAGAATTTTTAAGAATATTCGTTCTTATCAACATTCAGATTTATAATTCAAATTTCGGTAATAACATTCGTTCTAACATTCGAATTCGAAAATTTACACAGTTATAAATATATATACTATTTTTTTGTGCTCGTTTTTCACTACTAGAAAATGTTGGTATTTTGTGTCATTTTTGTTCATCTTTAATTAAAGTTCTTTATTTAAATTAAGTTTGGTTTTATTTTAATTTTAATGAATTAACATGAATGTCCTTTCTTTTCATGTATTTTGTCACATAAAAAAATAAATTCCTGAGTGTCAGTGCACACCCTAATGAAATATGCTGCGCACACCCATGGTTACTTATATATACATGCAAACTATTAACTAAAGAATCTGTTCCTCTTAAATCATATTTACTGTATTGTTCCGCATATAGGCCGCACTTTTTTCCCTTGATTTGTAGCTTTTAATTTGCAGTGCGGCCTATATGCGGAACGCGGCCTATAATCGGGTGCTTTTGGCAATATCGTACATGCGCAGTACAGCCTAACTTCCAGTGCAACCTGTGGCCTTATGGGTGCTGTATTCCGCCGGAGTTGGGTAGGAGGTTAGTTTGTAGGTGGGGGATATGCGCGAGCGCTTTGGACAATAACCAAGGAGCAGCTCTTTGCAGGTAACTTGCCATTTTAAGTGTTGCATCCTATAGTGTAATGTGCTGTGTGCAAGCAGTCTGTATCTTGCAGGGGAAATATGTAAATAAGTTATGTGCCTAAAAGGATATGAGGCAGAATGCAGTTTGCTAAAAGGTGCAATTAAATTACTGAGTACACCTGCAGTAGCATAGTTACCACTCACCATTGGTGAGGTTTAAAGTGCTGCGTCCTATTTGTTTGATAGTGGTTATAGTGTAATGTCCTGTGTGCGAGCGGTCTGTATTTTGGAGGGGAAATATGGAAATAAGTTATGTGCCTAAAAGGAAATGAGGCAGAATGCAGTTTGCTAAAAGGTGCAATTAAATTACTGAGTACACCTGCAGTAGCATAGTTACCACTCACCATTGTCGTGATTATCGTGCAAACTTTTGGGGCTTTTTCTAAGCATTATGATGTAATATGTTTCTTCTTTACATAAAAATTAAATTTCTTCAAAATGGCAGCAAACTTTAACCCTTTAATGACCAACGACTTTCAGGGTACGTCCTACAAAAAATTGTCGTTAACGACCAACGACGTACCCTGTACGTCGTCAGGAGTTTCAAGCGGAGGAAGCGATCCTGATCGCTTCCAGCCGCTTTCAAGGTAATGCTGTCATGCCTCGATATTGAGGCATCACTGCAATACCTTTTTTTGCACACCGATGCAGAGAAGGCCACTCTGTGGCCCTCTCTGCATCAGCCAGCGATGGTGCAGATCGTTGGTGGGTGGGAGCAGCTGCAGGGAGGCAGGTAGGCGGCCCATCGCTGGACTAGATCCGGCCGCTGTTCCAGGAAGGGGGATGGGAGTGCACAAGGGGGACGGGAGAGCGCATGTGCGAGGGGGGCGCATGCGAGCGTGAGAGTGATCTGTGCCAGAGGGAGAGGGAGGGGGAAAATAATTGTTTGGAATGAGATCTGTGAGGGGGAGGGGGTAGAATATTTAGGGGGGGCAGCTACACAATGGAAAAATGGGGTAAAATAAAAATAATTTAAAAAAATTAGCAAATTTGTTAAGAAACTGGGTACTGGCAGGCAGCTACCAGTCCTTAAAATGGCCACAAATAAGAAGAGGGGGGTAGTTTAAGAGAGCTGTTTGGGGGGGATCATGGAGGTTGGGGGGTTTGGGAGAACCTGCAGAAACTATTTATACATTTTTAAAAAATGCTTAAAAAAAAGGCTTTTATTTTAGTACTGGCAGACTTTCTGCCAGTACTTAAAATGGCGGTGATGATTGTGGGATGGGGGAGGGAAGAGAGCTGTTTGTGAGGGGTCAGGGAGGGATCAGGGGGTGGGATGTGTCAGGTGGGGGACTGATCTCTACACACTAAAGCTAAAATTAACACTACAAGCTACCTAATTACCCCTTCCCTGCTGGGCATAAGACAAGTGTGGTGCGCAGCGTCATTTAGCTGCCTTCTAATTACCAAAAAGCAACACCAAAGCCATATATATCTGCTATTTCTGAAAAAAGGGAATCCCAGAGAAGCATTTACAACCACTTGTGCCATAATTGCACAAGCTGTTTCTAAATAATGTCAGTGAGAAACCTAACGTTTGTGAAAAAGTTAGTGATTTTTTTTATTTGATCGCATTTGGCGGTGAAATGGTGGCATGAAATATACCAAAATGGGCCTAGATCAATACTTTGGGTTGTCTACTAAACAAAAACATATACATGTCAAGGGATATTCAGGGATTCCTGACAGATATCAGTGTTATAACGTAACTATCGCTAATTTTGAAAAAAAAAAAAATGGTTTGGAAATAGCGAAGTGCTACTTGTATTTATTGCCATATAACTTGCAAAAAATGGAAATAAAATGTAAACATTGGGTATTTTTAAACTCAGGACAAAATTTAGAAACTATTTAGCATGTTTTTTTTTTGGTGGTTGTAGATGTGTAACAGATTTTGGGGGTCAAATTTAGAAAAAGTGTGTTTTTTTCCATTTTTTTCATATTTTATAAATATTTTTATAGTAATTTATAAGATATGATGAAATAATGGTATCTTTAGAAAGTCCATTTAATGTCGAGAACAACCGTATATAATATGTGTGGGTACAGTAAATGAGTAAGAAGAAAATTACAGCTAAACACAAACACCACAGAAATGTTTAAATAGCCCTGGTCCCAAACGGTCAGAATATGGAAAAGTGGTCTGGTCACTAAAGGGTTAAGGGTGCGGCCTATAATCAGGTGCAGAATATATGCGGCAAAATACAGGTATGTATATACACCCATGTGAATGTTCTTCATATTGTATGATAATCAAAAAGTGACCGCACCACCCATTAAGTGTAAAATGCTCAGGCACGGGATAGAGTCTGGTCCATGACTGAATAATAATATAATACTCAATAATCCCAGCCAATGAGTCTTGGAAATTTTTCAACAAAGAATTTTAATAGTTTCACACTGAATAATAATTAATCTGGCATTGCTTAAGTAACAACAGGAGAAGACCAGAGATAAGCTCACTCACATCCACACAAACCCCATCCACCATACACATCCGTACCATATAACACTCAATTATAGAAAAAAACAAAAACGAAAAATGAATAGAACAAAAAAAGCACCCCAGGGAGTGAAGGACAACAGCACCTGTCACACAACCTGTCAAAAATCATGTGACAATATGATTTCAAGGAAAAACAGGATAATTCTCATCATTGAAAGAGAGATAGCATGAACTGTATCCAATGTATTGAAAGAGTTAATGAAACACAGTCATCACATTTGAATCCGGATACTTTGTAACTTATGAACTTTCAGTCCGGTTACTTATAGCATGTGGTGTCATATAATAAACCCAGGATACTTATAAATGCTAATGGTATTTGTAATCCGTGTTTTATTGTGTCACGAAAGAAAATTCAAGCTGTCATATGAGCGGCCACAAATTATAAGATACAAAACAGCTATTCAGAAGCGAGGTAAATTCAGGCTGCAGTTCTTCATATTGTGTTACAAGAATTTGTTAATCACATTAAGCTAGAATACGAGTTATGCGCGCTATAGGGAAATTAAAGAACACAAAAAAAGTTGCGTTATTTAACCCCCTATAGCGCAGCCATTACAAGTTTTCAAACAGCCGGCTTGTGCGTGCGATGTGGTAGTTTTAAGCTCCGTACCGCGCACAATTTAAGCGCTGTTTTGACATGCTCGTGCACGCTTTCCCCATAGACATCAATGGGGTGTTAGAAAAAAACCTAAGACCTGAAGTGCGGAATGAAAAGCTCCGTAACGCAGCCCCATTGATGTCTATGGGGAAAAAAAAAGTTACATTTAAACCTTACACCCTAACATAAACATTAAGTCTAAACACCCCTAATCTGCCGCCCCCAACATCGCCGACACCTACATAATGTTATTAACTCCTAATCTGCTGCTCCCGATATTGCCACCACTGAAATAAAGCTATTAACCCTTAATGTGCCACTCTCGATATCGCCGCCACTATACAAAAATTATTAACCCCTATTCCCCTGCACCCCAACATCGCCCACCCTATAATAAATATATTAACCTTATTTCGCCAATCCCCGACATCACCGTCGCTAAATAAAGCTATTAACCCCTAAACCTCTGGCCTCCCACATCACTACCACTAAATAAATTTATTAACCCCTAAACTGCCAGCCCCCCACTTCGCAACAACCTAAATTAAACTATATTAACCCCTAAACCTAACCCTAACGTAACCCTAAACCTAAACCCCTAACTTTAACATAATTAAAATAGAGTTAAATTAAACTTACAATTATTAACTAAATAATTCCTATTTAAAACTAAATACATACTTACCTGTGAAATAAAACCTAAGCTAGCTACAATATAACTAATAGTTATATTGTAGCTAGCTTAGGTTTTATTTATTTTTTCACAGGTAAGATTGTATTTATTTGAACTAGGTAGACTAGTTAGTAAATGGTTATTAAGATCTTTTTTGTGCCCTAAAAGGGCATTCAGCTCTTTTATGAAATGCCCAAGCCCTAATCTAATAATAAAAACCCACCCCAAAACGAAGAAAATACATTGCACAAAATAACAAATGATCAAAAATAATAAAAATGATTCCTATTCTTATATCCATTTAAAAAAATACCCCAAAATTAAAACCTAGGGGTCGATCCGATAAAAATCGTCGCCCGCAAAAGCCGGCGACGCCAATATTTGCGCGGGTTTGGTATCCTATATACGGCGTAACCTAGAAGTTACGCGCGTATATTTCTGCCGTCGCCCGTTTTTGGGCCATAGGCAGGTATACCAAACCCGCGCAGTTTGGTATCCAATATGCAGCGTAAGGACTTACGTGGCGAAAATGGAGAAAACGTAGTCCATTTTCACCTCGCCACTAAAAGCAGCCGTAAGAAGCCTTACGCTGACTATTGGAGCCCCGTAACTCCCTAAACTGGCAGCTAAAATAAACCTAACACCTAACGCATGCGCAATGTCTATCTCCCTGTCAACCGCGATCTGCTAAAATAAACCTAACACCTAACGCATGCGCAATTTCTATCTACCTGTCAAACGCGATCCCCCCCCCCGAAATCCCTAATAAAGTTATTAACCCCTAAACCGCCGCTCCCGGACCCCGCTGCCATCTACATAATCTAACCCCCTACTGTGAGCCCCTAAAATCGCCGCCTTCTACCTTATCTATCCCCTAATTAGAACCCCTTACACCGCTGTCATCTACCTTATCTATCCCCTAATCTGACCCCTTACACCGCCGCCACCTATATAAAAATTATTAACCCCTAATCTAATCCCCCTATACCGCCGCCAGCTATATTAATATTATTAACCCCTAATGTAAGCCCCTTACACCGCCGCCATCTCTATTAAAATGATTAACCCCTAATTTAATCTACCTACCCCGCCGCCAGCTATATTATCTATGTTAACCCTAAGTATATTATAGTTAATATAGGTATTACATTATATATATTAACTATATTAAACTGCCGGCGCCTATAAAACCTGACTAAAGTCTAAAACACCCGCACTGTCTAACACGCCTCCCTAACATAGCCCGACAAGTCTAACACGCCTCCCTAACATAGCCCGACACGTCTATCCCTCTATCCGCTATCCCCCCTCACTATCCTAACAATAAAAAAGCTATTAACCCCTAAACCGCCGCTCCCGTACCCCGCCGCAACCTAATAAAGTTATTAACCCCTAAACCGCCGCTCCCATACCCCGCCGCCAGCTATATTATATCTATAACCCCCTAAAGTGAGCCCCTAACACCGCCGCCATCTATATTAAAATTATTAACCCCCAATGTAAGCCCCTTACACCGCCGCCATCTCTATTAAAATGATTAACCCCTAATTTAATCTACCTACCCGGCCGCCAGCTATATTATCTATGTTAACCCTAAGTATATTATAGTTAATATAGGTATTACATTATATATATTAACTATATTAACCCTAATTATATTAGGGTTAATATAGTTAATATAGTTACTATAGTATTTATATTAACTATATTAACTCTATCTAACCCTAACACCCCTAACTAAATTTATATTAAATTAATCTAATTCATTTATAAACTAAAATATTCCTATTTAAATCTAAATACTTACCTATAAAATAAACCCTAAGATAGCTACAATATAATTAATAATTACATTGTAGCTATGTTAGGGTTAATATTTATTTTACAGGTAAATTGTTAATTATTTTAACTAGGTATAATAGCTATTAAATAGTTATTAACTATTTAATATCTACCTAGTTAAAATAATTACCCAATTACCTGTAAAATAAATCCTAACCTAAGTTACAAATACACCTACACTATTAATAAATTAAATAAACTACAAACATCTATCTAAAAATACAATTAAATTAACTAAACTAAATTACAAAAAAAAACAAACACTAAATTACAAAAAATAAAAAAAGATTACAAGATTTTTAAGCTAATTACACCTATTCTAAGCCCCCTAATAAAATAATAAACCCCCAAAATAAAAAAAATTCCCTGCCCTATTCTAAATTAAACAAATTTCAAAGCTCTTTACCTTACCAGCCCTTAAAAGGGCCTTTTGTGGGGCATGCCCCAAAGAATTCAGCTCTTTTGCATACAAATACAATACCCCCCCCCCATTACAACCCACCACCCACATACCCCTATTCTGACGTAACATACGATCCTCCGGTCTCAGTCTGACACAGATCGATGCTTACGTCACTACAGATGTTCCGAATACAAATTCGGCACTATCTGACTACTTTTGCAAGTTATCAAATTTCTGCCAGGTACGCTCGGCACTATTCTGGCCCAGCGTACCTGGTTTTCAATCCGCCGCCCTGGAAGCGGCGGATGCCATAGGAATCAATGGGAGTCTGAAAGCAGCAAAGCTCATGTTCGCTGCTGCCCGATATCCCATTGATTCCTATGGGAGAATAAAGTTATGTTTACACCTAACACCCTAACATGTACCCCAAGTCTAAACACCCCTAACCTCCTGCCCCCGACATCGCCGCCACCTACATTATACTTATTAACCCCTAAACCAGCACTCCCAGAGCCCACCGCAACTACTAAATAAAGTTATTAACCCTAAACCGCCGCTCCCGGAGCCCACCGCCACTCTAATAAACTTATTAACCCCTAAACCGCCGCTCCCGGAGCCCACCACAACTAAATAAAGTTATTAACCCCTAAACCCCTGCTCCCAGAGCCCACCGCCACTCTAATAAATGTATTAACCCCGAAACCGCCGCTCCCGGAGCCCACCGCCACCTACATTATACTTATTAACCCCTAATCTGCCATCCTCAACGTCGCTGCCACTATATTAAATGTATTAACGCCTAAACCTAAGTCTAACCCTAACCCTAACACCCCCTAACTTAAATATAATTTAAATAAATCTAAATAAAATTCCTATCATTACCTAAATTATTCCTATTTAAAACTAAATACTTACCTATAAAATAAACCCTAAGCTAGCTACAATATAACTAATAGTTACACTGTATCTAGCTTAGGGTTTTTTTTTTTTAATTTTACAGGCAAGTTTGTATTTATTTTAACTAGGTAGAATAGTTACTAAATAGTTATTAACTATTTACTAACCACCTAGCTAAAATAAATACAAACGGCTACATTACAAGTTCTGCGTTATCCTTAAAAAGCAGCGTTGAGAGGTCCCAACGCTGCTTTTTAACACCCACTGGTATTACAAGTCTGGCAGGTACAGGTGTACCGCTCACTTTTCTTCTGCGACTTTTGGCTACCGCAAATCCCCTTACGGGATTTGCCTAACGCCGGTATTACAAGTCTTGGAAGAAGTGAGCCTTCTACCGCATTTAAAAGTCAGTAGTTAAACGTTTTATGGGCTAACACCGGAACATAAAACTCTTAACTAAAGTGCTACAAAGTACACTAACACCCATAAACTACTTATGAACCCTTAAACCGAGGCACCCCCACATCGCAAACCCTATAATATTTTTTTTAACCCCTAATCTGCCGACCGGACATCGCCGCCACTTTAATAAATGTATTAACCCCTAAACCGCTGCACTCCCGCCTCGCAAACACTAGTTACATTTTATTAACCCCTAATCTGCCGTCCCTAACATCGCCGCCACCTACCTACAATTATTAACCCCTAATCTGCCTCACCCAACGTCGCCGCTACTATATTAAATGTATTAACCCCTAAACCTAAATCTAACCCTAACCCTAACCCCCCTAACTTAAATCTAATTTAAATAAATCTAAATAAAATTAACTAAATTATTCCTATTTAAAACTAAATACTTACCTACAAAATAAGCCCTAATACAGCTACAATATAACTAATAGATACATTATAGCTATTTTAGGATTTATTTTTATTTTACAGGCAACTTTGTATTTATTTTAACTAGGTACAATAGTTATTAAATAGTTATTAACTATTTAATAACTACCTAGCTAAATAAATACAAATTTACCTATAAAATAAATCCTAACCTAAGTTACAATTACACCTAACACTACGCTATAAATTAATTAACTAAATTAAACTAATTACAAATTACAGAAATTAAAAAAGAAATTACATTTTTTAAACTAATTACACCTAATCTAATCCCCCTAATAAAATAAAAAAGCCCCAAAAATAATAAAATTCCCTACCCTATACTAAATTACAAATAGCCCTTAAAAGGGCCTTTTGAGGGGCATTGCCCTAAAGTAATCAGCTCTTTTACTTGTAAAAAAAAAATACAATACCCCCCCAACATTACAACCCACCACCCACATACCCCTTCTCTAAAACCCACCCAATCCCCCCTTAAAAAAACCTAACACTAACCCCCTGAAGATCACCCTACCTTGAGCCGTCTTCACCCAGCCGGGCCGAAGTCTTCATCCAATCCGGGCAGAAGTCTTCATACGATCGGGGCAGAAGAGGTCCTCCAGACGGCAGAAGTCTTCATCCAGGCTGCATCTTCTATCTTCATTCTTCCGGCGCGGAGCGGGTCCATCTTCAAGACATCTGACGCAGAGCATCCTCTTCTTCCGACGGACTAACGACGAATGACGGTTCCTTTAAGTGACGTCATCCAAGATGGCATCCCTTGAATTCCGATTGGCTGATAGAATCCTATCAGCCAATCGGAATTAAGGTACAATCAGCCAATCGGATTGAAGTTCAATCCACTTGGCTGATCCAATCAGCCAATAGGATTGAGCTCGCATTCTATTGGCTGATTGGAACATGAAGATAGAAGATGCAGCCTGGATGAAGACTTCTGCCATCTGGAGGACCTCTTCTGCCCCGATCGGATGAAGACTTCTGCCCGGATTGGATGAAGACTTCGGCCCGGCTGGGCGAAGACGGCTCAAGGTAGGGTGATCTTCAGGGGGTTAGTGTTTTTTTAAGGGGGGGTGGGTGGGTTTTAGAGTAGGGGTATGTGGGTTGTAATGTTGGGGGGGCGTATTTTTTTTTTTTTTTTTACAGGTAAAAGAGCTGATTACTTTGGTGCAATGCCCCGCAAAAGGCCATTTTAAGGGCTATTTGTAATTTAGTATAGAGTAGGGAATTTTATTATTTTGGGGGGCTTTTTTATTTTATTAGGGGGATTAGATTAGGTGTAATTAGTTTAAAAAATTGTAATTTCTTTTTTTATTTTCTGTAATTTAGTGGGGGGGTTTTCCATAATTTAGTTTATTTAATTTAATTGTAATTAGTTTAATTTCGTTAATTTATTTATTTATAAAGTAGTGTTAGGTGTAATTGTAACTTAGGTAAGGGTTTATTTTACAGGTATATTTGTATTTATTTTAGCTAGGTAGTTAATAAATAGTTAATAACTATTTAATAACTATTGTACCTAGTTAAAATAAATACAAAGTTGCATGTAAAATAAAAATAAATCCTGAAATAGCTATAATGTAACTATTAGTTATATTGTAGCTATATTAGGGTTTATTTTATAGGTATTTAGTTTTAAATAGGATTCATTTATTTAATTATATTAATTTTATTTATATTTATTAAAATAGATTTAAGTTAGGGGGGTGTTAGGGTTAGACTTAGGTTTAGGGGTTAATACATTTAATATAGTAGCGGCGACGTTGGGGCGGCAGATTGGGGTTAATTATTGTAGGTAGGTGGCGGCGACGTTGGGGGTGGCAGATTAGGGGTTAATAAATATAATGTAGGTGTCAGCGACGTTAGGGGCAGCAGATTAGGGCTTCATAGGTATAATGTAGGTGGCGGCGGTGTCCGGAGCGGCAGATTAGGGGTTAATAGTATAATGCAGGTGGCGATGATGTCGGGGGCAGCAGATTAGGGGTTAATAAGTGTTAGATTAGGGGTGTTTAGACTCGGGGTTCATATTAGGGTGTTAGGTGTAGACATAGAAAGTATTTTCCCATAGGAAACAATGGGGCTGCGTTAGAAGCTGGACGCTGCTTTTTTGCAGGTGTTAGGTTTTTTTTCAGCCGTCTCAGCCCCATTGTTTCCTATGGGGAAATCGTGCACGAGCACGTTTTAGCCAGCTTACCGCTACCGTAAGAAACGCTGGTATTACAGTGAGATGTGGAGCTAAATTTGTTCAACGCTCACTTTTCTGAGGCTAACGCAGCCATTCAGAAAACTTGTAATACCAGCGTTGTTTAAAGTGAGCACTGGAAAAAAAAAGGCTCGTTAGCACCACAAGTCTTTACCGACAAAACTCGTAATCTAGGAGAAAGTTACCTGTAAAATAAAACCTAACATAAGTTACAATAACACCTTACACTACACTATAATTAAATAAATTAAATACAATTACCTAAATTAAATTAAATTAGCTAAAGTACAAACCCCCCCACTAAATTACAGAAAATAATAAACAAATTACAGATATTTAAACTAATTACACCTAATCTAATAGCCTTATCAAAATAAAAAAGCCCCCCCCAAAAAATAAAAAAAAACCCTAGCCTAAACTAAACTACCAATAGCCCTTAAAAGGGCCTTTTTGTGGGGCATTGCCCCAAAGTAATCAGCTCTTTTACCTGTAAAAAAAAATACAAACAAACCCCCAACAGTAAAACCCACCACTCACACAACCAACCCCCCAAATAAATTACTAACTAAAAAAAACCCATTGCCCTGAAAAGGGCAGTTAGCTCTTTTGCGGCCCAAAGCCCTAACCTAAAAATAAAACCCACCCAATACACCCTTAAAAAAAAACTAACACTAACCTTGTAAACTTGATAAAGCCATGTTATGTGGTGAAACGCGTTGATGGACCTAGATGATTAATCACAAAGTGATAATACATTATTATCTACAAGGATTGCAAAGGATTCGTTGGGACTACTTGATCCACTTCTAATAATACTCTGCGCAGAGTTTCTCTTCCTGACCGGACCTACATTCGACACGCATCCAGCGTTCCTGACGTCACCAGCTGTTGTGAGCCGCGCCGGACACCTGTGCCGTACCTTGACGGAGGATTCAGCTCGAGAAAGGAGCAGGTAGGCACCATAGAGGTGTAGCGGCCCTGCAGCGTGGTTGTCAGAGGTTATTCTTAATTCCGTAAAGAAGATATCATCTTGTGATTATCACAGAAACTGCTAATAACCCCTGTTTTATTATTTGGAACATCTAACGGAACTACAAATATCTCCATACGGTGTTTTAACACCCATTTATTCCTATAACGGAGCTTTAACATTATTTCATCCCTAGGCAGAACTTTTATACCTACCTATTTCCAAACGGAACTTTTACTGTGACCTAATCTCATACGAGCCAGTATTCCATAGGTGGATTTACACTTTTATATAGGGCAACCATCCCAATATCTTTTTAGACCTAGTTGCCTCAATCAATATCCAGCTACTTTTAGCTATTTTTAGCATATTTTACATATTTTTAGCATAGTGTTTGTAAATTATATATGACCGGTCATATTATCAATAGACAATATTTAGATATTTTCATGTTATTTTAAATGAGATAAATAAATTTTATTCTGATATACATATTGCTTTGATATTTGATTTATTTCAGTTGCTTTGATATTTGATTTATTTCAGTTGCTAAGTTATTCTTTGTAACACCTATACAAAATTTGTATGCCACACCAAGTGATTTTATAATACATATCTTTAATATACTATTATATATTTGCAGATTATTTTTCATCCCCATAGCTGTTTAGCGCATACACACACTTCTCTTTTTTCTTTGTACCAGTTCCTTTATTATCTGCTTTATGGGAGCAGATTAGTGTGTATTGCAAGGGGCAGATTTGCGCACCATATACCCACCCCTTTTCTTAGAGAATTTTGAAAACCAACGTTTTTACTCTTTCATTTCTGGGCATGAGAAAATCTATCTCCCTGTTATCTATTCTATTAATTTACCTAGAGGTTTGATGACATTAGGCTAAGATAAACCTTCCTGCAAAGGCTTCTCCTCCTTGTAGGGCTGTGACAGAAAGTAAAAGACACTACACAAATATAGTGTAAAAAATAAGAGGTAAAATCCACATAATACTATTGTAATGTTTCCTATTAAAGGGATACTAAGCACAATTATGTTTTTATGATTCAGATAGAGCATGCAATTTTAAGCAACTTTCTTATTTACTCCTAGTATCATTTTTTCTTTGTTCTCTTGCTATCTTTATATAAAAAGCAGGAATGTAAAGCTTAGGTGCCGGCCCATTTAAGGTTCAGCACCCCGGATAGCACTTGCTTATTGGTGGCTACATTAAGCCACCAATAAGAAAGCATAACTCAGGATGCTGAACCTAAAATGGGCCGGCTCCTAAGCTTTACATTCCGGCTTTTTAAATAAAGATAACAAGAGAATGAAGAAAAATTGATAATAGGGGTATATTTGAAAGTTTCTTAAATTGGTATGCTCTATCTGAATCATTAAAGAAAACAATTGGGTTTTTTAAATACAACAATGAAAGTGACTGTTTAACATCTCTTTAGTTTGAGCAGTGTCCATTACTTCCTTTCACAGCACAATGCAAGGGCTAGGGTCTCTACAAAAATGCAAGATAGCAGTTTTTTCCTTTGTGGTGTTGCTGGGAGACATTTAATCTAGCTGAAATCAGTTTATTGCTCATGTTTAGTAGAGGGCTTTAGTTGCAAAAATCATGTGAAAATGGAACCTAAGTTCTGCAAATTATGCTTACTTATATAGCTATAAGCAGTGGCTACACTGAAAATGTCTAAGTTCATTTAGTTAGAAAACAAGCAAGTTATTTGCTGTTTTTAAAACAAGCTTTTTCTCTTTATGTTTACTTTGACTTAACCCTTTCATGACAGGGTCATAGGGGCCCATTTATCAAGCTCTGTATGGAGCTTGTGGGTCCGTGTTTCTGGCAAGCCTTCAGACTCGCCAGAAACAGAAGTTATGAAGCAGCGGTCACAAAGACCGCTGCTCCATAACGCTGTCCGCCTGCTCTGAGCAGGCGCACAGGAATCACCAGAAATCAACCCGATCGAGTACAATAGGGTTTATTGACACCCCCCTTCTGGCGGCCGATCGGCCGCGAGTCTGCAGGGGACGGCGTTCCACCAGCAGCTCTTGTGAGCTGCTGGTGCAATGGTAAATGTGGAAAGCCTATTGCTTTCCGCATTTAGCGAGGTCCGCAAGACCTTTAATAAATAGGGGCCATACTATCTACATCGGAACCACGTTCCAATGTAGACAAATTGAAATCCTGCGATTGTGAGATTTCAATTATGGGATCGGGTCAGGGGGGCGTCCCTATGACGCTAGGCACGCCCTCCAGACCGCAATCACATCTAGGAAGCGCCGTTGGCTTCAGGGCAGCCAAACGGCTATGGCATCGTATTCAGTCCTAATGGCGCTAAAGCCCAGCGCCGTTTGGACGGAATACAACACCATAATGGCGCTAAAAGGTTAACATATGTTTTTCTACTGTTTAATATCGCTTTAGCTATTTCATTGTGTAAAAAATATTTGTTTAAAAATTATTTTTCACATGTATGTTAGAAATATTTAGATATTAACATGAATTTAATATTGGAAATATATGTATATACTCATGATATTAACAATCAGGTGTTCAATTTGCATTATTTGACAATATAAGAAAGTCTAATATAATTAGCCCCCAGGAAAGAAGAATGAAAAAGCAAAACACAAAACAATAACGATAACTTTTTATTTATTTGTATCATTTTTATTTCTAGATGGAAAAAATTGTAATTCAAAATTGGTGACTGTATATCATATTTGTTGTTGACTGAAGTGCTTAGCTGCTAAACAGTCTAAGAGCAGCTCAGGATATATCTGCTTTGGAAAAAATTGTCTTCTAAGGAAATGGTGACAAAAACAGCCAAATTTGGTGGCTGTAGATGAAGATATTAATTATCTCATTGTGATCTTTTTAAAATAATACAAGTGGTAAATAGGACATTTGGTGGTATAGTCCTATATAAAGTTGGTAAATAGGATTTTTGGTGGTATAGTCCTATAAAAAGATGGTAAAGAGGTGTTATAATCCTTATAATTGTGTTACATAGGACATTAGGTGTTACATAGGACATTAGATGTTACTTAGGGCATTTGATGTTACATAGGACATTAGGTGTTACGTAGGACATTAGATGTTACTTAGGGGATTCGATGTTACATAGGGCATTAGGTGTTACAGTCTATATCAAAAAATAAATGGGGCCTGATAATTACTCTATGATGATTTCTACTTCCCATTCATCAACATTTATTTCGATGGTGATATCTGCTCCCCATGAAACATCTATTTCTATAGAAGCATTAACTCCTGCTGGAACCTCTAGTGTTAGTTCTTCTATAAGAACATCCTCGTTGTTATGCATCTCTGCTCTACAGAGTGGGCACCGGGTGCTTTCCTGCTCCCACCTATGAATGCATGCAAAGTGGAAAGTATGCTGGCAGGGCAGAATGGTTAGGGAGTCCTGGTCCTCGTATTCCACAAGACAGATGGGGCATGTCTCTGGTGGGTTTTCATCACTAATATGCTGGCTAGCTTCCTCAGGCCTTGGTGGTTGTATCTGTCTTTCCACAGGAACATTAGGCTGACTTCTCCTATCACGTCTATTCCTACGCTCCTGTCTAGATGTTGCTAAAAAAATGCACCACCACAATGAATGGATATGTTAGTTAAACTATATGAATAGTAAACTTCATTCATAATACAAGATTTTAAGGACAGAATATATTTCTTAGAATTCTTGTGCCAATTTACAGTAATAAGCCAGTACAGGCGATTTATTTGTTGTTTTTCAACATGAAATGGATACGTTTTCTGTCACCCTTTTCCATAATGTTTTCTCCTGTCACACTCAAATGACTATTTACCCATTTTGTAGAAGAGTGAAAGGAATGGCATAATAAGCCCCAGCAAGAACATCTGGGCAGTGTTTCCATAAAGTGATATTAAACAGTAAATACATTCTAGACATAATGAGGTATTCAAAGCAATGAATATTCTTAGAATACAATATAATTCTTTTTTGTTTGCACAATTATATTAGTTGTTTAAGTATTGAATATATAAGAGTAAAGGTTTAGATTCTATTAGGTACTTTAGTTTCTATAAAGTAAACGGTGCCACCATGTTTAAACTTAAACTTCTGAAGACAAATAGGGACAGATGTAAAATAGGAAATAAAAAGATTGTGCAAACAAGGCAGTGTAGAAACTTGATTAGATCATTACTTTAACAATCCTATGTTCCAAACAGCTTTGTTTGCACAGTCTTTAAATGTAAGAAAACAATTATCAGAGCTAAATTACAGGAAAGGGGACAAAATAAATAATGCAATTATAATGCAAAGTTTTTTTGAACTACACATAATTAAGCATTTTATTCTACTATCTCATACTGTTTAATATTCATTTAAGTAGGACTTCATGTGATGGTGCTCAGATTTTAAGGAAAAGACCTATCACTAAATACATTCATATGTGTTCATTTAATTTTTTAAATACAATGTATTACACTAACTCAAAACTGGGAAACAAGTGCTCCTGATTATAAAGACAGAATTAGTGGCTTGCAAGTGAGATAAGTGTATCTTGAATTGTGTGTAACCTACCTGCATCATCTCTTTCACGATCATTGTTGGTGGCATATGGGTCAAAGCGGTTATTTTGACGCTGTTGCCTTCTCCTTTCACTCATCCTGAATCAGTTTGAGCTACTAATAAAGTGTTGTGTCCTTTGATGAAGTGAGAAACTCACTGTAGGGCACACCAGTAACCTTGAGCAGCTATGAGTGCACACTCAGATGTTATAAGCAACTTCAAGGAACTGGATGAATATAAAACCAAATTGTAGTCACCAAAAAAATAAAGCTCTTTGGCTCCTCCAAGTTCTCCAGCTGCAGCCGATAAACGCCGTGCAGTTGAAATGGCACAGAAGCTACCAATCGCTGGCATTCTATAGCAAGCCTTTATTATGTCATAATGGCTGCTGTCTTCAAGCAACACACAGAGCAACACTTTAGCATGAAGTGATGTAAAGGTGAGGTGACATCACAATAGGTACATTGGAGGCCATATTTGCTAGTTATATATTTCAGCATTTTATGTAACTTGAATACCAAGCATAAAAAAATGTAATGCTAGCAAATGAATATAATTATTATATTATTTTTTTTGCATGGTTTAAATTACAGTATTGTCCACTTTATTATGGTTTTAGACCTCTTTTAAAATGGTTTCTTAATAAATAAATAAAAACTGTTTCTTTGACAGGTAGACCCTGATCACATCTTTGTATTTGGGTCATGTAATGTCTGTGGACTTCTCTGAACATCCATTCTTTCATTCTTTATGCTCCATGCTTTAGCATAGGTGAGCCAACCTGTAGTTTTGAAAACACATTATCCAGAAGAGAGAAGACCCAGCACTTATTGTAACCGGGTGCACGCTACTGGGGTCCTACACATACCCCACAAATAGAGTCCAGTAGTAGAAAGTAGCAGCACCACTTGGTAATCTTCAATATCTGTTTATTTGAGACATCACACGGAACACATAGCACAACATTTCGGTCAACACCTGTGGTGCTGCTACTTTCTACTACAGTTTTGAAAACACAACCAGCTTTGCTTGAACCTTTCACTGGGAACTTATCATTATCCATTCTCTTGAGTTTCAATTATTCTTCATTAAGGATTTGCAATAGATTTTGAAGCTGAAGGAAATGCCTAAATCAGGATCATCTGTTTTTAAACCTTTCAGCTACAGTTTTAACAACTATTAGCTGTGATACTATAGAAAAGAATAGATAGATATTATTTTTGTAACAAATGTATATAGTGCTGGTGCAAATGTATGTATATGTGTGTAAATGTCTCGTCGGCCTGCTTGCCTGCCTTTCTGTTTCTTTATCAACAAAACTCTCACCATGCCTCTAGAATTATATAAGACAAATCGGGTCCAATAATTAAAAGCCCTCTGCTTGTCAGGGCCGGATTGGGCAGCCGGGATACCGGGAAAAATCCCGGTGGGCCGCATACCTGCAGCTTAGCTGGGCCGGGCTGGGGCTGGGCTCAGCTCAGCTGCTCAGGCTCGCTGGCTGCAGAAGCTGCTGCTATAATGCGTTGCTGCGATTTGGTTGCCGGTATGAATTTACAGATTACAGTCCACGCCCCATCCACTGTCTGACATCATGTGTGTCATTTATGTTTATTGTTTCTGAGTGATCATCATCTTACGTTACACGTCTTTCACACTTAAGTCTTTGTCTTACTGTACTTAAATACTAACTAATTAACCCATTACTTTACCATCCATACCACCGTCCACCGCTTACTACCGCAAGACGCAAGTACTAGTATTTCTTCATCATTTCATTGCCAAAAAATATATATTGAAGCGGAGGCCTGGCCGGGAGCTCAGAGTGACTCAGAGACAGTGACTGACTGAGTCTGTGTCTGTAACTGTTAAATTGTCACTCACAGTCAGACAGTCACAGGCTCAGTCTGTGTCATCTATGTCACTCACAATGTCAGCGAACAATGTACGAGTATGAGGCGGCGGGCTGCGTGCTGGGTCAGGTGAGGCGGGCTGGCGGCCTACGTGAGTGACGTCACTGAGACTGTGTAAACTGAATCTGTGTCTACTGTCTTCTCACTCAGTCTCACCACACATGCCCTGGGAGGAGCGCCTGCGCATGCGTGACGCGTCAGCGAGCCGACTTGAGGACGGAGTAAACTAACTTACTTGCAGCAGGAGGTGAGGCCACGTGGGGTCATGTGCGGAAGCATAGCAGGGACTAGACTGATTCTGACGGCGGGTCAGTTAGGGTAGGGAGTGGGGACAGTGCCAGCCAGCCAGGAAGTGGACAGTGGAGACAGAGTGAGTCAGTCTGAGTGTACAGTGGACAGTTGGACACACTGTCACACAGACTACAGACACAGTTCAACAGCAAGTTGATTGAAGTCTCTGAAATTGAATTTAATAATTAAATGTGATTGTAATGTGACTGAATGGTGAAGTAACAGTTTGTGAACATGATATGAACAGTGAGTCATATAAGCATCATGGCATCAGACATCTACACTTACACTTCATGCAGATATATTCATTATGGTGGAGATATATTTATTCATAGTGTTTCTACTTGGAGCATTAAAAAAACACTATGAATAAATATATCTCCACCATAATGAATATATCTGCATGAATTGTAGTGTAGATGCCATGCTATATAAAACAGTCTGCCATATTGTCTTTTATTTGTCATAGCAGCTTCTCAAATTTACTCCTCATGCCAGGGGCCTGCATGCTATTATGAAACTGAAGCCAGGTTCCTCAGTAAAGCTTGCTTGAGAGAAGTCATACTTGAGTGACTGTGAATGGATGGCTGACTGTATATATCTAGCTTCTGAGTGAGACTGAGTGTGATTAAAGACATACTACTGACCGTGTCAAAAATGTTACAATATGGCAGACTGTTTTTATAAGCATGGCATCTACACTTCATGCAGATATATTAATTATGGTAGAGATATATTTATTCATAGTGTTTTTACTTGGAGCATTTTTGCAAAAGCAGGTGTTGGGCTCAGGGACAGACTGTATATCACTATCATTAAAATACATTATGGTTGTATTTCACTATATATGTATATCACTATCATTAAAATACATTATGGTTGTATTTCACTATATATGTATATCACAATCATTAAAATACATTATGGTTGTATTTCACTATATATGTATATCACTATCATTAAAATACATTATGGTTGTATTTCACTATATATGAATATCACTATCATTAAAATACATTATGGTTGGTATTTAGTGTATTATTATACCTAGGTTACAATACTACTTAGGTTTGCAGACTTTTATTAAAAACACTTTCAGCCTGTACTACATATCCACCGTATTGTTCCATTAAGTGATTTCAGAATGTAAAGTTGTATTTTATCCAAATGAAATAATACATTCTTTGCTCTTTAGTGCACTTATACTGAGTCTGTAGCATTATTTCTGGAAAGTTTCAAAATTTACATGGGTTGGGCTGGAGGGGGCATGGCTTGGTTGGAGGGGGCGTGCCTGGACTGGAGGGGCGTGGCTGAGCCGGTCTATACAAATTTCCAGGGCTGGTCTGATTTCCCAGTCCGGCCCTGCTGCTTGTGACAAAAAATATTCTATCTCACAAGTGTCACAAGGTTTTAACACCAGATGACTGTGAATGTCAGTAGAGGGGACTGGGGAGGAGGCATATTAATAGATGTTTATTTACAATTTTGGGCTAGATTACAAGTGAAGCGCTATTTTAACGTGTGCCCGTAAATGGGCAAATCAGCACGTTTATGGGCGGATGCTAAATAACCAGCGATTACAAGTGGCTGGTTAATACAACAGTGAGCTAGCGGTAGCCCTTTGCCCTAGAATTCATTAACCAGAGATCAGATCTCTGGTTAATGATAAAAAAATTGTCCCCCAATTTCCCTCAAAATAAAGTGGAGAGTTCATTTATAAAAAGAAAAAAAATATGAGCATTTTTTTTTTTTTTAAAATTAACTGCACAAAGCAGTTATAAGGGGTTAAAGTGAGGGGATGTGGGGTGTTAGAAAAATACAGCACTGAAAAGTGTGTTTGCATTGCAGTCTATGGGGACTGTGATTTCACTGTAAATATTTATGTATATGCTTATATACAAATATATTTATGTTTTAATATTTGTATATACACACATATAAACACAAATATATATTTATATACTGATATACATATATATTTTATATTTGCTGCCCAACGCTTTGTGACTTAACTCCCTGCACTGCGCTAGGTTCTTTTCTGTGTCTATCGGCAGAATGAGGCTCCCATTAGAGCCTACAGAAGCTCAATCTTGTCAGCGCAAAGCTTCCATCCAAGTTCAACAGGATTGAGATCTGGTGACTATGCTGGACACTCCATTAAAGACATAATACCAACTGACTGCTTCTTCACTAAATAGTTCTTACATAGTTTGGAGCTGTGCTTTGAGTCATTGTACTGTTGTAGGAGGAAATTGGCTCCAATGAAGCGCTGTCCTCAGGGTATGGTATGGCGTTGCAAAATGGAGTGATAGCCTTTCTTCTTCAAGATCCCTTTTACCCTGTATAAATCTCCCACTTCACCACCATCACCAAAGCACCCCAAAACCATCACATTGCCTCCACCATGCTTGAAACATGATGTCAAGCAGTCCACCAGTATCTTATCAATTGGTCTGCATCTCACAAATGTTCTTCTTTGTGAACTGCACACCTCAAACTTAGATTTACCTGTCCATGACACATTTTATTTCCAGTCTTCCTCTGTCTAATGTTCTTTTGCACATCTTAATCTTTTCCTTTTATTGGCCAGTCTGAGTTTCTTTGCAACCCTGTCTAGAAGGCCAGCATCACGGAGTCACCTCTTCATTGTTGACTTTGGGACTGGTATTTTGAGGATAGTTTTTAATGAAGCCGCCAGTGAGGCGTCTGTTTCTCAAAGTAGACACTCTAATGTATTTTTCCTCTTGCTTAGTTGTGCCCCAGGGACTCCCACTCTTCTTTCTATTCTGCCTACAGCTAGTTTTCGCTTCTCTGTGAAGAGAGTAGTACACAGCGTTGAACGAGATCTTCAGTTTCTTGGCAGTTTCTCGCATGGAATAGCCTTCATTTTTCAGAACAAGAATAGACTGATGAGTTTCAGAAGAAAGTTTTTTGTTTCTGGGCATTCTGAGCCTGTATTCAAACCCACAATTGCTGGTGCTCTAGATACTCAATTAGTCTAATGAAGGCCAGCTTTATTGCTTCTTTAATCAGCACAACAGTTTTCAGGTGTGCTAACTTAATTGCAAAAGTTTTTTTTTTTTTAAATATATACTGTACTACTGGAGGACTGGATTAACAACAATGATATGGGAAATTGAGCAGAATCAGCCCATAGCAGCAAGTGACTGATAGATAACATTATCTTGCTATAAATTGATATTGGTAGAGCATATCACAGGACGTAGAGATAAATCTAATTGATGTATAGTTAACATGAAACCGGCAGGGTTGCTTTGGAGAACTGACATTATTATGAGTAAGCAGGCAGGTTAAACTCACTCAATTTAGGGAATATCTTAAAAATCTTAATAAGAGTAGATGACAATAATGATTAAAGGCGTGATGATCTAGTATCCTTCAATCCTATGTAGCGCAAGTAATTTAATTCAGTTGCATAAATTTAAAACAGAGGTTTACTATAGCAAGTAGTACACTTAATAATCCTTCCTTTTTTAAAGATCCATTAGAGGTTTATATATGCCATATAAAACGAAATCTATCATCTTTGATAAGGAGATGTTCCAATCTTTAGGTGTTTACAGCCTTAGCATTTTCTAAATGTGTTATCAGGGGTTAGTGCAGGTATACGGTCGGATTGTCATAAAACATAGCATGTCACATATCTAACGTAATATATAGCTCACCCATTTAAGAAGAGAAAGAGGAACAATTAGGTGCCTAGTTGTGACACGTTTCACCGGTACCAGAGACGTACTTGTGGCCTTATATCCCCTTTTTTTAATTTCCTTTTATTCATTCCCCACTTTCCCTGAGGGGCACACCATAAATAAAGCACTAAGAAAACACAAACAAAAAGAAAAAGAAAGCAAGTAACATAGCACTATGCATATTTGTCCGTGATAGACATCTAGCAGGTCCATATATGCTGTAAACAAAGTCTTAATCTGTTCAGAAAAAGTTCAGATAAAAATAAATAAGAGCTTTTCGTATGTAAGAAGCTATTGAAGTGTGTTATGGACATTGCTCAAACGGGTCCATATTGTGTAACTGTAACCCAGCTTCCGCTGAGTAAGGCCAGATAGAAGAATAATCCTATTCCCATACGGATTAGAGACAGATAACAGTGCTTCAGAGGAGCAACATATATTCCTATTGAACGGTTGTTGAGCAAACCCCGCACACACACATCTTGCGGTTCTTGCTTTGTATGTTCCTTGTTCCTATTGAGAAGCCTGACATTGCTAGAGTTGTTGGCTAATCGTGTAGGCATGCTTTTTATTTGGTAAGTAGGGTAGATATACTGGTTTTCAGGTGTAGTACTGGACCTATACTGGGAATTCAGTGGCTCTCCCTTAATTACTGCGACACTAGTAGTGGAGACGTGAGCGGCTTCTCCTTTAAGAGTCGGTTTAGTAACTAGGTCCGGAGCTGTATTGAATACCGGGTGGGCCAGCAGAGATGTCAGTGAGCCTTTCTCTGATCTTAAAATTTGCTTCCTGGTGGGTGTCAGCAGGCTCATGCAGGAGGGAGTTGCTCCGGTCATCTTTGTAACCGCCTCTTCTCTCCGCCATGAAGGATCCGAAGACTCTGGGTCTCCATCCACCCCCCGGTTATGATGTTGAGCTGTGTGCTGTATCCTGAGGGGTAGGGTTGGAGGTGTGATTTTTTTGCTGCAAGCTTGTTCCGTTGCTCTCACCATGTTGCATAGACTAGGATGTTAGAAGACAGTCTATTTTAGGCAGAAGTGCGGCTTTCATTTTAGCTATGATGAAGGTATCATTGAAATGTTCCTCTGTGAAGAGTATCTCCATTATACAAGATCAGAAATAAGTGTCGACAGATGCTAGATTAAAGCAGCGCTAAGTGCAACGTGGCGGCAATCAGCCTACTACTGTGCCAGACAGCCTTTTCAATTTCAATTTGCTTCTTGGCGGCCAAGGGTTAGAATGCTTTGATCCAGGAGGGTTCCCGGGCACAAGTGTTGCCAAGGGAGAGAAGGATGGCGATATGTATAGCCTCTTGTAACTCCAGGCTTCACGGAGCTTCAGGAATCAGTGGCCATCTTAAAACACTGCAAAAGGGTTTTTAATGATTAATTAGCCTTTTTAATGATAGCATTTTATATATTTTTTGTTGCATTCATTTTGTTTGTTCCATACTCTAGCACAGCTGAACCCAGTATGTTGCTTTGATTCCTAGAGGCCTATTTATCAAGCCGTCAACCACAAATACGCTGGAATTCTGCAGCGTAATTGTGGAGAGCCTGATTCCCCTTATTTATCAAAGCCTACAGACCGGCAAAAGTTGAAATCTGTGACGTAACATACGATCTGCCGGTCTCAGTCCGACACAGATTAATGCTTACGTTATTACAGATGTTCCAAATACAAATTTGACACTATCTGACAACTTTTGTAAGTTATCAAACTGCTAACAGGTACGATTGCCACTACTCCGGCCCAGCTTACCTGGTTTTTAATCCGCCGCCCTGGAGGCCGCGGATGCCATAGGAATCAATGGGAGTCTGAAAGCAGCAAAAGCTTATGTTCGCTGCTGCCCAATATCTCATTGATTCTAATGGAAAAATAAAAGTTATGTTTACACCTAACACCCTAACATAAGCCCCGAGTCTAAACACCCCTAATCTGCCACCCCCTACATCGCCACCACATACATAAAATATATTAACCCCTATCCCATCGCTCCCGGACCCCGCCGCAACTAAATAAAGTTATTAACCCCTATCCCGCCGCCACCTACATAATGTTGTTAACCCCTATCCTGCTGCTCCCAGCCCCGCCGCAACTAAATAAAGTTATTAACTCCTATTCCGCCGCTCCCAAAGCCCACCGCAACTAAATAAAGTTATTAACCCCTATTCCGCCACTCCCGGACCCCGCCGTTACCTAAATAAATATATTAACCCCTATCCTGCCGCTCCCGAAGCCCACCGCAACTAAATAAATGTATTAACTCCTAAACCCCTGGCCTCCCACATCACTACCACTTACTAAACCTATTAATTATTAATCCCTAACAGCTCGCTAACTTTATATTAAAATTTCCTCATCCCTATCTTATAATAAATTTAAACTTACCTTTAGATTTAAATTAAACTATATTAAACTAATAATTAACCTACCATAACTATTATACTAAAATTACATTAAACTATATTAAACTATTAATTAACCTACCCTTACTGTTATACTACAATTACATTAAACTATATTAAACTAACAATTAAACTACCCTGTTATACTAAAATTACATTAAACTACAAATTAAATTAACTAAATTACATATTTAAAAACCTAACCCTACTCAAATAATTTAAATCTACTATTAAAAATTACAAAGTTACAAAAACTAACAACTAAGTTACACAAAATAACAAACACTAAGTTAAAAAAATAAATTATCAAATATTTAAACTAATTACACCTAATCTAAGAGCCTTATGAAAATAAACCCCCCCACCCCAAAAAAAAAAAAACCCCTAGCCTACAATAAACTACCAATGGCCCTTAAAAGGGCCTTTTGCGGGGCATTTCCCCAAAGAAATCAGCTCTTTTACCTGTAAAAAAAAAATACAAATACCCCCCCAACAGTAAAACCCACACCCACACAACCAACCCCCCAAATAAAAACCTAATCTAGGGCATTTAGCTCTTTTTCCACCCAAGGTCCCTAATCTAAAAACATAATTTATGTAAGAATTTACCTGATAAATTCATTTCTTTCATATTAGCAAGAGTCCATGAGCTAGTGACGTATGGGATATACATTCCTACCAGGAGGGGCAAAGTTTCCCAAACCTCAAAATGCCTATAAATACACCCCTCACCACACCCACAAATCAGTTTAACAAATAGCCAAGAAATGGGGTGATAAGAAAAAAGTGCGAAAGCATAAAAAATAAGGAATTGGAATAATTGTGCTTTATACAAAAAAATCATAACCACCACAAAAAGGGTGGGCCTCATGGACTCTTGCTAATATGAAAGAAATGAATTTATCAGGTAAGTTCTTACATAAATTATGTTTTCTTTCATGTAATCAGCAAGAGTCCATGAGCTAGTGACGTATGGGATAATGAATACCCAAGAAGTGGAACTTCCACGCAAGAGTCACTAGAGAGGGAGGGATAAAAATAAAGACAGCCAATTCCGCTGAAAAAACCATCCACACCCTAAAATAAAGTTTCAATCTTATAATGAAAAAAACTGAAAATATAAGCAGAAGAATCAAACTGAAACAGCTAGCTGAAGTACTTTTCTACCAAAAACTGCTTCAGAAGAAGAAAACACATCAAAATGGTAGAATTTAGTAAAAGTATGCAAAGAAGACCAAGTTGCTGCTTTGCAAATCTGATCAACCGAAGCTTCATTCCTAAACGCCCAGGAAGTAGAAACTGACCTAGTAGAATGAGCTGTAATCCTTTGAGGCAGAGTTTTACCCAACTCAACATAAGCATGATGAATCAAAGACTTTAACCAAGATGCCAAAGAAATGGCAGAAGCCTTCTGGCCTTTCCTGGAACCGGAAAAGATAACAAATAGACTAGAAGTCTTTTGGAAATCTTTAGTAGCTTCAACATAATATTTCAAAGCTCTAACTACATCCAAAGAATGCAACAATCTTTCCTTAGAGTTCTTAGGATTAGGACACAATGAAGGAACCACAATTCCTCTACTAATGTTGTTAGAATTCACAACCTTAGGTAAAAATTTAAATGAAGTTCGCAAAACCGCCTTATCCTGATGAAAAATCAGAAAAGGAGACTCACAAGAAAGAGCAGATAATTCAGGAACTCTTCTAGCAGAAGAGATGGCCAAAAGAAACAAAACTTTCCAAGAAAGTAATTTCATATCCAGCGAATGCATAGGTTCAAACGGAAGAGCTTGAAGAGCCCCCAGAACCAAATTCAAACTCCAAGGAGGAGAAATTGACTTAATGACAGGTTTTATACGAACCAAAGCCTGTACAAAACAATAAATATCAGGAAGATTAGCAATCTTTCTGTGAAACAGCACAGAAAGAGCAGAAATTTGTCCTTTCAAAGAACTTGCAGACAAACCTTTATCCAGACCATCCTGAAGAAACTGTAAAATTCTAGGAATTCTAAAAGAATGCCAAGAAAAATGATGAGAAGAACACCAAGAAATGTAAGTCTTCCAGACTCGATAATATATCTTCCTAGACACAGATTTACAAGCCTGTAACATAGTATTAATTACGGAGTCAGAGAAACCTCTATGACTGAGAATCAAGCGTTCAATCTCCATACCTTCAAATTTAAGGATTTGAGATCCTGATGGAAAAAAGGACCTTGCGATAGAAGGTCTGGTCTTAACAGAAGAGTCCACGGTTGGCAAGTAGCCATCCGGACAAGATCCGCATACCAAAACCTGTGAGGCCATGCTGGAGCCACCAGCAGAACAAACGAACGCTCCTTTAGAATCTTGGAAATCACTCTTGGAAGAAGAACTAGAGGCGGAAAGATATAGGCAGGATGATACTTCCAAGGAAGTGACAATGCATCCACTGCTTCCGCCTGAGGATCCCTGGATCTGGACAGATACCTGGGAAGCTTCTTGTTTAGATGAGAAGCCATCAGATCTATTTCTGGAAGTCCCCAGATTTGAACAATCTGAAGAAATACCTCTGGGTGAAGAGACCATTCGCCCGGATGTAATGTTTGGCGACTGAGATAATCCGCTTCCCAATTGTCTATACCTGGGATGTGAACCGCAGAAATTAGACAGGAGCTGGATTCCGCCCATACAAGTATTCAAGATACTTCTTTCATAGCCAGAGGACTGTGAGTCCCTCCTTGATGATTGACATATGCCACGGTTGTGACATTGTCCGTCTGAAAACAAATGAACGACTCTCTCTTTAGAAGAGGCCACGACTGAAGAGCTCTGAAAATCGCACGGAGTTCCAAAATGTTGATTGGTAATCTCGCCTCCTGAGATTCCCAAACCCCCTGCGCTGTCAGAGACCCCCATACAGCTCCCCAACCTGTCAGACTTGCATCTGTTGAGATCACAGTCCAGGTCGGAAGAACAAAAGAAGCCCCCTGAACTAAACGATGGTGGTCTGACCACCCCGTCAGAGAGTGTCGTACATTCGGTTTTAAAGATATTAATTGTGATATCTTTGTATAATCCCTGCACCACTGGTTCAGCATACAGAGCTGAAGAGGTCGCATGTGAAAACGAGCAAAGGGGATCGCGTCCGATGCAGCAGTCATAAGACCTAGAATTTCCATACATAAGGCTACCGAAGGGAATGATTGAGACTGAAGGTTTCGACAAGCTGAAACCAATTTCAGACGTCTCTTGTCCGTCAACGACAGAGTCATGGACACTGAATCTATCTGGAAACCTAAAAAGGTTACCCTTGTCTGAGGAATCAACAAACTCTTTGGTAAATTGATCCTCCAACCATGTTCTTGAAGAAATGATACAAGTAGATTCGTATGAGATTCTGCTAAATGTGAAGACTGAGCAAGTACCAAGAGATCGTCCAAATAAGGAAATACCACAATACCCTATTCTCTGATTACAGATAGTAGGGCACCGAGAACCTTTGTAAAAATCCTTGGAGCTGTTGCTAGGCCAAACGGCAGAGCCACAAACTGGTAATGCTTGTCTAGAAAAGAGAATCTCAGAAACTGAAAGTGATCTGGATGAATCGGAATATGCAGATATGCATCTTGTAAATCTATTGTGGAAATATAATGCCCTTTCTGAACAAAAGGCAGAATAGTACTTATAGTTACCATTTTGAATGTTGGTATTCTTACATAACGATTCAATATTTTTAAATCCAGAATTGGTCTGAAGGAATCCTCCTTCTTTGGTACAATGAATAGATTTGAGTAAAACCCCAGACCCTGTTCCAGAACTGGAACTGGCACAATTACTCCAGCCAACTCTAGATCTGAAACACATTTCAGAAACGATTGAGCCTTCACTGGATTTATTGGAACGCGAGAAAGAAAAAATCTTCTTGCAGGAGGCCTTATCTTGAAACCTATTCTGTACCCTTGTGAAACAATGTTCTGAATCCAAAGACTGTGAATCGAACTGATCCAAATTTCTTTGAAAAATCGTAATCTGCCCCCTACCAGCTGGGCTGGAATGAGGGCCGCACCTTCATGTGGACTTGGGAGCTGGCTTTGGCTTTCGAAAAGGCTTGGATTTATTCCAGACTGGAGATGGTTTCCAAACTGATACCGTTCCGGTAGGGGAAGGATCATGGTTTTGTTCCTTATTGTGACAAAAGGAACGAAAACGATTAGCAGCACTATATTTACCTTTAGATTTTTTATCCTGTGGTAAAAAAGTTCCTTTCCCCCCAGTAACAGTTGAAATAATAGAATCCAACTGTGAACAAAACAATTTATTACCTTGGAAAGAAAGGGAAAGCAAAGTTGACTTAGAAGACATATCAGCATTCCAAGTTTTAAGCCATAAAGCTCTTCTAGCTAAAATAGCTAAAGACATATACCTGACATCAACCCTAATGATATCAAAGATGGCATCACAAATAAAGTTATTAGCATGTTGAAGAAGATTAACAATGCTATGAGTATTATGATCTGTTACTTGTTGTGCTAAAGCCTCCAACCAGAAAGTTGAAGCTGCAGCAACATCCGCCAAAGATATAGCAGGCCTAAGAAGATTACCTGAACATAAATAAGCTTTTCTTAGAAAGGATTCAATTTTCCTATCTAAAGGATCCTTAAAGGAAGTACTATCTGCCGTAGGATTAGTAGTACGTTTAGCAAGAGTAGAGATAGCCCCATCAACCTTAGGGATTTTGTCCCAAAACTCTAATCTGTCAGATGGCACAGGATACAATTTCTTAAACCGTTTAGAAGGAGTAAATGAATTACCCAGATTATTTCATTCCCTGGAAATTACTTCAGAAATAGCATCAGGGACGGGAAAAACCTCTGGAATAACTACAGGAGGTTTAAAAACCGTATTTAAACGTTTAGATTTAGTATCAAGAGGATCAGATTCCTCTATTTCTAATGCAATTAAGACTTCTTTAAGTAAAGAACGAATAAATTCCATTTTAAATAAATATGAAGATTTATCAGTGTCAATCTCTGAAACAGAATCCTCTGAACCAGAAAAATCATCATCAGAAACAGAATCAGAATGATAATGTTCATTTAAAAATTCATCTGGAAAATGAGAAGTTTTAAAAGACCTTTTACGTTTACTGGAAGGAGGAATAACAGACATAGCCTTCCTAATAGATTTAGAAACAAAATCTCTTATGTTAACAGGAACACCCTGAGTATTAGATGTTGATGGAACAGCAACAGGTAATGGAACATTACTAACGGAAATATTATCTGCATTAGCAAGTTTATCATGACATTCATCACAAACAACAGCCGGAGGGACAGTTACCACAAGTTTACAACAAATACACTTAACTTTGGTAGATCCAGCACCAGGCAGCGATTTTCCAGAAGTAGCTTCTGATTCAGGGTCAATCTGAGACATCTTGCAATATGTAATAGAAAAAACAACATATAAAGCAAAATTTATCAAATTCCTTAAATGACAGTTTCAGGAATGGGAAAAAATGCCAATGAACAAGCTTCTAGCAACCAGAAGCAAATAAACAACGAGACTTAAATAATGTGGATACAATAATGACGCCCATATTCTTTAGCGCCAAAAAAGACGCCCACATTATTTGGCGCCTAAATGCTTTTGGCGCCAAAAATGACGCCACATCCGGCAACGCCAACATTTTTGGCGCAAAAATGTCAAAAAAATGACGCAACTTCCGGCGACAAGTATGACGCCGGAAATGACAAAGAAAATTTTTGCGCCAAAAAAGTCTGCGCCAAGAATGACGCAATAAAATTAAGCATTTTCAGCCCCCGCGAGCCTAACAGCCCACAGGAAAAAAAGTCAAATTTTAAGGTAAGAAAAATTTATTATTCATATGCATTATCCCAAATAATGAAACTGACTGTCTGAAATAAGGAATATCGAACATCCTGAATCAAGGCAAATAAATGTTTAAACACATATATTTAGAACTTTATATAAAAGTGCCCAACCATAGCTTAGAGTGTCACAAAAAATAAGACTTACTTACCCCAGGACACTCATCTACATATAGTAGAAAGCCAAACCAGTACTGAAACGAGAATCAGTAGAGGTAATGGTATATATAAGAGTATATCGTCGATCTGAAAAGGGAGGTAAGAGATGAATCTCTACGACCGATAACAGAGAACCTATGAAATAGATCCCGTAGAAGGAGATCATTGAATTCAAATAGGCAATACTCTCTTCACATCCCTCTGACATTCACTGCACACTGAGAGGAAAACCGGGCTCCAGCCTGCTGCGAAGCGCATATCAACGAAGAATCTAGCACAAACTTACTTTACCACCTCCACGGGAGGCAAAGTTTGTAAAACTGATTTGTGGGTGTGGTGAGGGGTGTATTTATAGGCATTTTGAGGTTTGGGAAACTTTGCCCCTCCTGGTAGGAATGTATATCCCATACATCACTAGCTCATGGACTCTTGCTAATTACATGAAAGAAAATAAAACCCACCCAATATACCATTAAACAAAACTAACACTAACCCCCGAAGATCCACTTACAGTTTTGAAGACCAGACATCCATCCTTAATGAAGCGGCAGAAGTCCTCATCGAAGCCAGCATAAGTCTTAATCCAAGCGGGCCGAAATCTTCATCCAGACGGAATCTTCTATCTTCATCCATCGGGTGCGGAGAAGCTCCATCTTCAAGACATCCGTGCAGAGCATCCTCTTCAATCGACGTCTTCTTCCGAATGAAGTTTTCCTTTAAATGACATCATCCAAGATGGCGTCCCTTGGATTCCGATTGGCTGATAGATTTCTATCAGCCAATCGGAATTAAGGTTAAAAAAATCCTATTGGCTGTTGCAATCAGCCAATAGGATTGAGCTTTCATCCTATTGGCTGATCCAATCAGCCAATAGAATGCAAGCTCAATCCTAAGGGATGCCATCTAAGGGATGTCATTTAAAGGGAAACTTCATTTGGAAGAAGACGTTTATTGAAGAGGATGCTCCGCGCCAGATGTCTTGAAGATGGAGCTGCTCCGCACCGGATGGATGAAGATACCGTCTGGATGAAGACTCCTGCCGGATTGGATGAAGACGTTGGCCCGCTTGGATGAAGACTTCTGCCGACTTTGATGAGGACTTCTGCCGCTTCGTTGAGGATGGATGTCCGGTCTTCAAAACTGTAAGTGGATCTTCAGGGGTTAGTGTTAGGTTTTTTAAGGGTTTATTGGGTGGGTATTATTTTTAGATTAGTGAATTTGGGGGAAAAAGAGCTAAATGCCCTTCTAAGGGTAATGCCCATCCAAATGCCCTTTTCAGGGCAATGGGGAGCTTAGGTTTTTATTTGGGGGGTTTAGTTGTGTGGGTGGTGGGTTCTAATGTTGGGGGGTGTTTGTATTTTTTTACAAGTAAAAGAGCTGATTTCTTTGGGCAATGCCCTGCAAAAGGCCATTTTAAGGGCCATTGGTAGTTTATTGTAGGCTAGGGTTTTTTTTATTTTGGGGGGGGGGATTTTATTTTCATAGGGCTCTTAGATTAGGTGTAATTAGTTTAAATATTTGATAATTTATTTTTTATTTTGTGTTTATTTTTTTGTAACTTAGTGTTTGTTATTTTGTTTAACTTAGTTGTTAGTTTTTAGTAATTTAGTAATTCTTTATTGTAGATTTAAATAACTTGAGTAGGGTTAGGTTTTTAAATATGTAACACCTAGATTTAGAGTTCTGCGTTAGCCGTCAAAAGCAGCGTTAAGGGCTCCTAACGCTGCTTTTTACCGCCCGCTGGTATTTAGAGTCAGCCAGGAAAGGGTCTAACGCTCACTTCCAAGCCGCGACTTTTCCATACCGCAGATCCCCTTACGCCGCCTATCTTTTCAATGGGATCTTCCTAACGCCGGAATTTAGAGTCTTGCCTGAAGTGAGCGGTAGAGCCTCTACAGACAAGACTCCATCTGCAGAAAAAAGTCAGTAGTTAAGCGCTTTCTGGGCTAATGCCGGAATATAAAGCTCTTAACTACTGTGCTCTAAAGTACACTAACAGCCATAAACTACCTATGTACCCCTAAACCGAGGTCCCCCCACATCGCCGCCACTATAATAAAATTTTTTATCCCCTAATCTGCCGACCGCACATCGCCGCCACCTACATTATCCCTATGAAGCCCTAATATGCTGCCTCTAACATCGCCGAAACCTACATAATATTTATTAACCCCTAATCTGCCCCCCCCAACGTCGCCACCACCTAACTACACTTATTAACCCCTAATCTGCCGACCGGACCTCGCCGCCACTATAATAAATGTATTGACCCCTAAACCGCCGTACTCCCGCCTCGCAAATCCTATAATAAATAGTATTAACCCCTAATCTGCCTTCCATAACATCACCGCCCCCAACTTCAAGTATTAACCCCTAATCTGCCGACCGGACCTCGCCGCTACTATAATAAATGTATTAACCCCTAAAGCTAAGTCTAACCCTAACACCCCCCTAAATTAAATATAATTTTAATCTAACAAAATAAATTAACTCTTATTAACTAAAGTATTCCTATTTAAAGCTAAATACTTACCTGTAAAATAAACCCTAATATAGCTACAATATAACGAATAATTATATTGTAGCTATTTTAGGATTTATATTTATTTTACAGGCAACTTTGTATTTATTTTAACTAGGTACAATAGCTATTAAATAGTTATTTACTATTTAATAGCTACCTAGTTAAAATAATTACAAAATTACCTGTAAAATAAATCCTAACCTAAGTTACAATTAAACCTAACACTACACTATCAATAAATTAATTAAATAAATTACCTACAATTACATTCAATTAAATAAACTAAACTAAATTACCAAAAAAAAACAAACACTAAATTACAAAAAATAAAAAAAGATTACAAGAATTTTAAGCTAATTACGCCTATTCTAAGCCCCCTAATAAAATAACAAAGCCCCCCCCAAAAAAAATTCCCTACCCTAATCTAAATTAAAAAAGTTAACAGCTCTATTACCTTACCAGTCCTTAAAAGGGCTTTTTGCGGGGCATGCCCCAAAGAAATCAGCTCTTTTGCCTGTAAAAAAAAAACACAATACCACCCCCCAACATTACAACCCACCACCCACATACCCCTACTCTAACCCAAACCCCCCTTAAATAAACCTAACACTACCCTCCTGAAGATCTCCTTACCTTGAGCCGTGTTCACCCAGCCGGGCACTGATGGACCAAAAGAAGACATCCGGAGCGGCAGAAGTCTTCATCCTATCCGGGCAGAAGAGGACATCCGGACCGGCAGACATCTTCATCCAAGTGGCATCTTCTATCTTCATCCATCCGACGAGGAGCGGCTCCATCTTCAAGACCTCCGGCGTGGAACATCCTTCTTCAACGACAACTACCCGACGAATGAAGGTTCCTTTAAGTGACGTCATACAAGATGACGTCCCTCAAATTCCGATTGGTTGATAGGATTCTATCAGCCAATCAGAATTAAGGTAGGAAAAATCTGATTGGCTGATTGAAACAGCCAATCAGATTCAAGTTAAATCGGATTGACTGATCCAATCAGCCAATCAGATTGAGCTCGCATTCTATTGGCTGTTCTAGGTGTAGACTTAGAGAGTGTTTCCCCATAGGAAACAATGGGGCTGCGTTAGCAGCTTAACGCTGCTTTTTTGCAGGTGTTAGGTTTTCTTTAAGCCTAAACTGCCCCATTGTTTCCTATGGGGGAATCGTGCACGAGCACGTTTTTCCAGCTAGCCGCTACCGCAAGCAACGCTGATATTGAGAGTTGAAGTTGAGGTAAATATGCCTTTACGCTCCCTTTACGCTCCCTATGCCTAACGCAGCCCTTCAGAGAACTCTAAATACCAGCGTTGTCTTAAGGGTGCGCTGGAAAAAAAGCAGCGTTAGTCTTTACCGACAAAACTCTAAATCTAGGCGTAATTTAGTTAATTTAATTTGTAGTTTAATGTAATTTTAGTATAATAGTTAAGATAGGTTAATGAATAGTTTAATATAGTTTAATGTAATTTTAGTATAATAGTTAAGGTAGGTTAAATAATAGTTTAATATAGTTTAATGTATTTTTACTATAACAGTTAGGGTAGGTTAATTAATAGTTTAATATAGTTTAATTTAATTCTTAAGGTGTTTAAATTTATTATAAGATAGGGATGAGGTAATTTTAATATAAATGTAGTGGGTTGTTAGGTTTAGGGGTTAATAGGTTAATTTATTTTATGGTGATGTGGGGGGCTGGCGGTTTAGGGGTTAATAGGTTTAGTTAGTGTAAGCGATGTTTGGGAACAGCGGTTTAGGGGTACCCGGAACACCGGGTAGGAGAGAACTGTCAAAGGGCTTACTAAAGCGGTGAACTAAGAGAGAACTGACAGCAGCTGTTAAAACAACCGCTAAAAATCTGAAAGTACATTTGAGAATGAACTATCCTCTTTTCTGTTAGTAATTGTCTGACTACATCATCCAACACATCAGACTCTAGGAATAAGGTGTACAACATCTCCTCTGCTATAAAAATGTAATTGCAGAATAGATACTCAGACCGCTGAGTCTTGAAGTACTGCTTGAATTCTAACTGTGTTTACTGTTAACGATATTTATAACGATATGAACATTGCTTAATTTTATTGTCATTGCCTGATTTTTATTTCTATTTTTTATCACTTATCATTGAGGATTGTTCTGTGTAGTAGGCTAGTCTTATATGCTAGTTTGGTTTTAGAATAGACACCGGTGTTTTTAAGATAGTAATTGATTGAATCTTTATTTCAAATTGATTTTGACCATTATTTAAACTTGCCAATAAATTGTTTTTTACATCTTTGGAACTCATAGCTGTAGCAATTTGCTTTATTTATTCATCCATATCTTGGTACACATTTTTATAATAACCAGATAGCCTTGAGTTTGCTAAAAGAACTATCCACAATGGTGCTTTTCAATAATTAGAGCCTAGTTTACTGTAAATATCTAAATTTGAACAGCCAATAGGATGTAAGCAGCTCTCATCCTATTGGCTGATTTGAAAATTTCAGCAAATAGGAATGCAAGCTACCCCAATATAAAAGGGATGCCTTGCATTCAATCTTCAGTGTGCGGTGGAGATCGCATTAAGAAGAGACTTCATGTTGGAATGCCGCTGCGCAATCGCTCCACCGGGAGAAGACCTTTGTCCAATCGCTCCACCGGGAGAAGACCTTTGTCCGCTGGGATGAAGATGGAGCGCCGCTCTTCAGGAATGTATACAAAGAGAGAAGCGCTCTACCAGGAACGAACAACAGCTCAGTGGCTTGTTCTATGGCGATTTACCACCCGGAAGCAGCCTCTTTTAGACCAGTGTGCTTTTCACAGAAGAAGGCGGGATCAGACTGATATACTACAGGAAAGTTCTACTCTGTGAAAAGCATTGCTGGGCTAAAAGAAGTTGCACCCAGGTGGTAAATCGCCATAGAACAGGCTAACAATGGTATTGAGCTGGTTGTTCGTTCCTGTGAGTGCATTTCTCTCTGTGTGTATTTAGTCTCCCTATGGGAAAAAGGGGAAACCAGACGTGGACTCCTTGCTCAGTGTGCTTAGAGGAATACTGCTACACCTCACTGACGAGGCCCAATGAAGGCCGAAACGATCGTCTGGGGTTGCTTTGTTCCTTGTTCAGAGAGGAATTGCCTAGTATTTCGGCGCTGGACTGACCGTAATAGGCGGGATCAGACTGATATACTACAGGAAAGTTCTACTCTGTGAAAAGCATTGCTGGGCTAAAAGAAGTTGCACCCAGGTGGTAAATCGCCATAGAACAGGCTAACAATGGTATTGAGCTGGTTGTTCGTTCCTGTGAGTGCATTTCTCTCTGTGTGTATTTAGTCTCCCTATGGGAAAAAGGGGAAACCAGACGTGGACTCCTTGCTCAGTGTGCTTAGAGGAATACTGCTACACCTCACTGACGTGGCCCAATGAAGGCCGAAACGATCGTCTGGGGTTGCTTTGTTCCTTGTTCAGAGAGGAATTGCCTAGTATTTCGGCGCTGGACTGACCGTAATAGGCGGGATCAGACTGATATACTACAGGAAAGTTCTACTCTGTGAAAAGCATTGCTGGGCTAAAAGAAGTTGCACCCAGGTGGTAAATCGCCATAGAACAGGCTAACAATGGTATTGAGCTGGTTGTTCGTTCCTGTGAGTGCATTTCTCTCTGTGTTTATTTAGTCTCCTTATGGGAAAAAGGGGAAACCAGACGTGGACTCCTTGCTCAGTGTGCTTAGAGGAATACTGCTACACCTCACTGACGAGGCCCAATGAAGGCCGAAACGATCGTCTGGGGTTGCTTTGTTCCTTGTTCAGAGAGGAATTGCCTAGTATTTCGGCGCTGGACTGACCGTAATAGGCGGGATCAGACTGATATACTACAGGAAAGTTCTACTCTGTGAAAAGCATTGCTGGGCTAAAAGAAGTTGCACCCAGGTGGTAAATCGCCATAGAACAGGCTAACAATGGTATTGAGCTGGTTGTTCGTTCCTGTGAGTGCATTTCTCTCTGTGTGTATTTAGTCTCCCTATGGGAAAAAGGGGAAACCAGACGTGGACTCCTTGCTCAGTGTGCTTAGAGGAATACTGCTACACCTCACTGACGAGGCCCAATGAAGGCCGAAACGATCGTCTGGGGTTGCTTTGTTCCTTGTTCAGAGAGGAATTGCCTAGTATTTCGGCGCTGGACTGACCGTAATAGGCGGGATCAGACTGATATACTACAGGAAAGTTCTACTCTGTGAAAAGCATTGCTTGGCTAAAAGAAGTTGCACCCAGGTGGTAAATCGCCATAGAACAGGCTAACAATGGTATTGAGCTGGTTGTTCGTTCCTGTGAGTGCATTTCTCTCTGTGTGTATTTGCTCTTCAGGAATGGTGAGTACTGATTCAGAGGTTAGTGTTAGGATTTTATATACTGTATATATTTTTTTTATAGATTAGGTTTTTCTTTTTTTTTTTTTAATGGGCAGAAAAAGAGCTTAATGCCCTTTAAAGTTTAAGGGAAATGCCCATACAAATGCCCTTTCAGTAGGGATGGGCGAATGTTTCGCAACATTCGAAAAACGAAACAAATTTTAACAAATTTGTTTGTTCGAATCGAATTTCGAATGTATACATAACATTCTAACATTCGATTTTCGAATGTTCGGTTTCTAAATTTATGATTACATTCGAAAAAATTTGAATTTATATTTGTAATAGTATTTCTAATGCTTTCTTTAAATGTAATATTCGAATTATGCAATATTCGAATTCGAAAAATTTGAATTTATATGTTTGTAATAGTATTTCTAATGCTTTCTTTAAATGTAATATTCGAATTATGCAATATTCGAATTCGAAAAATTTGAATTTATATGTTTGTAATAGTATTTCTAATGCTTTCTTTAAATGCAATATTCAAATTATGCAATATTCTACAGTGGGGCAAAAAAGTATTTAGTCAGCCACCAATTGTGCAAGTTCTCCCACTTAAGAAGATGAGAGAGGCCTGTAATTTTCATCATAGGTATACCTCAACTATGAGAGACAAAATGTGGAAACAAATCCAGATAATCACATTGTTTGATTTGGAAAGAATTTATTTGCATATTATGGTGGAAAATAATTATTTGGTCACCTACAAACAAGCAAGATTTCTGGCTCTCACAGACCTGTATCTTCTTCTTTTAGAGGCTCCTCTGTCCTCCACTCATTACCTGTATTAATTGCACCTGTTTGAACTTGTTATCAGTATAAAAGACACCTGTCCACAACCTCAAACAGTCAAACTCCAAACTCCACTATGGTGAAGACCAAAGAGCTGTCGAAGGACACCAGAAACAAAATTGTAGACCTGCACCAGGCTAGTAAGACTGAATCTGCAATAGGCAAGCAGCTTGGTGTGAAGAAATCAACTGTGGGAGCAATAATTAGAAAATTGAAGACATACAAGACCACTGATAATCTCCCTCTATCTGGGGCTCCAAGCAAGATCTCACCCCGTGGGGTCAACATGATCACAAGAACGGTGAGCAAACATCCTAGAACCACATGGGGGACCTAGTGAATGACCTGCAGAGAGCTGAGACCAATGTAACAAAGGCTACCATCAGTAACACACTACGCCGCCAGGGACTCAGATCCTGCAGTGCCAGACATGTCCCCCTGATTAAGCCAGTACATGTCCGGGCCCGTCTGAAGTATGCTAGAGAGCATTTGGATGATCCAGAAGCGGATTGGGAGAATGTCATATGGTCAGATGAAACCAAAGTAGAACTGTTTGGTAGAAACACAACTCGTTGTGTTTGGAGGAGAGAGAATGCTGAGTTGCAACCAAAGAACACCATACCTACTGTGAAGCATGGGGGTGGCAACATCATGCTTTGGGGCTGTTTCTCTGCAAAGGGAACAGGACGACTGATCCGTGTACATCAAAGAATGAATGGGGCCATGTATCGTGAGATTTTGAGTGCAAACCTCCTTCCATCAGCAAGGGCATTGAAGATGAAACGTGGCTGGGTCTTTCAGCATGACCATGATCCCAAACACACCGCCTGGGCAACGAAGGAGTGGCTTCATAAGAAGCATTTCAAGGTCCTGGAGTGGCCTAGCCAGTGTTCAGATCTCAACCCCATAGAAAACCTTTGGAGGGAGTTGAAAGTCTGTGTTGCCCAGCGACAGCCCCAAAACATCACTGCTCTAGAGGAGATCTGCATGCAGGAATGGGCCAACATACCAGCAACAGTGTGTGACAACCTTGTGAAGACTTACAGAAAACATTTGACCTCTGTCATTTCCAACAAAGGATATATAACAGAGTATTGAGATTAACTTTTGATATTGACCAAAAATTTATTTTCCACAATTTACAATGTGATTGTCTGGATTTGTTTCCACATTTTGTCTCTCATAGTTGAGGTATACCTATGATGAAAATTACAGGCCTCACTCTTCTTCTTAAGTGGGAGAACTTGCACAATTGGTGGCTGACTAAATACTTTTTTGCCCCACTGTATATAGAAACATTTGAAATTATATATGTGTATCTATTATGTATCAATTTACTAGATTCCCACCCTACCACATGAACTATTGAACTTCTGAATAGTATTTGTTAAATAGAATGTTAAATTCGAAATTTCGAATGTGGACATTCGATATAATTATAAACATTTGAATTCGAAAGTGACATTCGAAAACTGTAAATAGCATTCGATTATAGAATTTTTAAGAATATTCGTTCTTATCAACATTCAGATTTATAATTCGAATTTTGGTAATAACATTCGTTCTAACATTCCAAATTCGAAAATTTACACATTCGCCCATCCCTACCCATAATATTAACCTTAGTCACAGCAGTAATAGGTGTTTAACCGCAGGACATATTAAACCCTGGTAATAATAGATATTTATCTGTGGATAGCAGTTGGCAACCTTTCATAGCAAAAGCACTGATATACTCAGTGCTACGATTATTGCAGTTCCTCCTGACAAAAATATCAGGTCCCCAATTGATATAATTGAATATTACTCAGACACGGAACTCCATATAGTGCAAAGCCACTGAAAGTATACACAATATTTTTTGTCAGGGCATTATACCAATTATTAAACCTAGGAGTTCAAGTAATTTTAAAATAACGTATGTATGTGTTGTGCCTGTTTGGAATTTTTTAATACATTTAGTATGAATGAATAGTGAGCATGTAAATTCAAGAATAAAGATACAATTGCACTTGTGAAGATTAAACAAGAGGTATAGCAATCTTTATTGGTACATTTATCTATACGTGCTTACCTGTGAAAAAAATTGTACATATTTACTGGTAAACCTCTCAAGCAAACAATCCTTTAAAACTATTAAGAATTATAATAGGATTGTTGCTTACATTAAATATACAAGTGTGACGTCCCAGAATACACAGTATATTTATACTAGTTTTAACATCAGTGCTGAGGCGGCTACTAGAGGGGATTATATTCATTATTATATTTATTAAAACAAGATGATATATGACGATAAGAATGATTTTATGAGCAAAAATTATTCCTAACTAAAATAGGAAGAAGAAAGACCGATAATGGAGAATCGGTTGATGTGATATTATTGGATTTTGCAGATGTTTTTAACCCCTTAAAGGGACATTGTATACTAGCTTTTTCTTTGCATACTGTTTTGTAAATATTGTTAACTTTTTCACAAAATGTTGGGGTTCTTATTGAAATTATTTACATACTGCGTATGTAGTCATAACACAAATTGTTTTAAAAGCTTCCCTGTGATTTTCTTTGTTCAGAAATAGCAGACATGCATGGCTTTGCCGTTGCTTTTTTATAATAAGAAGGCCACTAATTGCAGCTGTGGACCACAAATCTGAAATTCCTGGCATTGAAAGGGTTAATCGGGTAGCTTCATGTAGAGATTGTAGATTTAGAGGGCGCTAAAGAAGCTTAAACACTACAGATGTGGTTAAATTACTCAAACAGTATTTGCACAAATTAATTGGAGTGTAACGATTTCCTTGGATTCTCTTTGTTATACACAATTTTACAGTATTATTATCTACAATCTGCTTCTTATTTATACTTATATCTATATACCAATCATAAATTCGTTACTATATGCTGTTACTATAATATTCCACAGTTTATATAAAATTGGTACAATCAGCCTTTTGCTTATCAAAATTTAATGACAATTAACATAAGACACAACATTGATCAAATCCTAAAATCCTAAAGAATCTTAAAAATCTTAAAAGTCTTACACATACATATGTGTAAATAAGGGACGTCTCCCTTTAAAATCATTATAGGCCTTGTTAATACCACCTTAAAATACAGAGCTAAGAATCCATGGTTACGGGATATTAACTCCAATAGATTTTTAGAACATTATATCCATTGCTTTAGTTCTATTGTAGAACCCTTGAAACACTGCAACAAGTATTTCTATATATAGTAGTCAGTGTCTATAATAAAGGCAAAAGATCTTGTAAGAGTTACAATTTTTGGATAGTATTATGTCGATACGTTTGTTGCCGTAATTTGTTGTTTTTGTTTCTAGACTAGATGTTACACTTTCAGTGCACTTATAGGCCTCTAGTTATCAACGTGTCTACTTACCTGCTTTCGACGGCCCCAATATGCTCGCCTAAGCTCGCCTCACATCTCCGCCGCGGACCTGAATACGTTCGCCAAAGTTATCAAAAAAGCTGTCAAAAAGCCGCACACCAAGTATGGGGCGTTGAGCAGCGGACTGTGATAGTCATCACTCATCCGATCTCGCTGCTTTTCGGCTTTTTCCCAGCTTTATTGATAGGCTGTCACTAAGCACCCACACTATAATATACTGTTCTACCCCTATACCGGGGCCCCCGGAGCCCCCCGCAACTAAATAAAGTTATTAACCCCTAAACCGCTGCTCCCGGACCCGCCGCCACTATAATAAATGTATTAACCTCTAAACTGCCGCTCCTGGACCCCGCCGCCACCTACATAATACCTATTAACCCCTATCCTGCCCCCCCTATACCGCCGCCACCTATAATAAATTTATTAACCCCTATCCTGCGGATCCCGGACCCCGCTGCAACTAAATAAATTGTTTAACCCCTAAACCGCCACTCCCGGACCCCGCCGCCACCTATATTAAATGTATTAACCCCTAATCTGCCCCTCTACACCGTCGCCACCTATAATAAATTTATCAACCCCTATCCTGCCCCCCCTACACCGCCGCAACCTATAATAAAATTATTAACCCCTAAAGCTAAGTCTAACACTAATCCTAACACCCCCTATCTTAAATATTAATTAAATAAATCTAAATAAATATTACTCTTATTAAATTAATTATTCCAATTTAAAACTAAATACTTACCTATAAAATAAACCCTAATATAGCTACAATATTACTAATAATTATATTGTAGCTATTTTAGGATTTATATTTATTTTACAGGCAAATTTAAATTTATTTTAACTAGGTACAATAGTTATTAAATAGTTATTAACTATTTAATAGCTACCTAGATAAAATAAAGACAAATTTACCTGTAAAATAAAAACTAACCTAAGTTACAATTGCACCAACACTACACTATCATTAAATAAATTATTCCTATTTAAAACTAAATACTTGCCTGTAAAATAAACCCTAAGCTTGCTACAATGTAATTAATAATTACATTGTAGCTATCTTAGGATTTATATTTATTTTACAGGCATCTTTGTATTTATTTTAACTAGGTACAATAGTTATTAAATAGTTATTAACTATTTAATAACTACCTAGCTAAAATAAATACAATATTAACTGTAAAATAAATCCTATCCTAAGTTACAATTAAACCTAACACTACACTATCATTAAATAAAATAAATTAATTAACTACAAGTAGCTACAATTAAATACAATTAAATAAACTAAACTAAAGTCCAAAAAAAAACCAAACACTAAATTACAGAAAATAAAAAAAGATAAAAAAAAATAATAATTCTGTAGTGTTGCGCCATCCTAGAACATCAGCACTGTACAGAGTACAGCACTGGTCCATAAGGGCTAAACAGTCATTAAGGTGTTAATACAGTGCCTCATTGGAGGAAAATTATTTTACATAATTAATAAACTGAGATTAGTTAATAATTACCACTTAGCTAGGCAAATGCTACACAAATTAAAACCATGATGCAAATAATTATACTAAACGATTATATTTAAATTTCTTAAGGATCGCTGTTGAACCCAGATCTTTTTTTAATATTTTTTTATATATATAATTTATCTAAAGGAAGAATTTAGTACCAACATCCCTAAATTTTCAGAAGGTACTAAATGATGTGATTAGTTCAGAGCAGGACACTATTTGGAGGATCTGTAAAAAACTGGAAGAATGGGTCTTCTTCACTGGTAAGCTCTCACCTTTAGGATCATTAATTACAAAAAGCTATTTGAGAGGTATGTTACGGTTAAAGTAAGAAATCAGAGTAATCCTAGTGGCTGTGGTTAAAGACCGATGTACTGTAATTCCCCCATCTACACTTTTATTTTGCCTCCGTCTGGGGAATGAGATTTACAATGGAGACTTTTGAAGATGGTAGGGTACCAGAACCCACCCATTTAAATAAAGCCCCTCCCCTCAGATGGCTCCACTCATTTTTATTGGATAGTGTTATTATGAGTGTAAATGTACTGTGAAATGTATTTTTGATGTTTTTGTGCAACGTTTTATTCGAGTGCAACAGTTAACGAGAGCTCTGTAGTCGCGCTAACCTCACGCGGGTTAAATTCAATTGTGCTCGAGCAAACGCATTTACTTTCAACTTGTAATACACACATTACTTCCAACGCGCACACAACCGTGATAAACCTGATATCGCTTGCGCGTTATTGTTAGCGCGTCACTCATAATCTAGCCCTAGGTGGAAAAAAGCTTTCTATGGTTTAAACTAAGATCAAAGTTGAAAAGAAGGTGAAAAAAGTCTCACTGCAATAAAATATGTTTCTTTATTCGGCATCTTTGATACCGAATAGAGAAACATATATTTTATTACAGTGAGACTTTTTTTCACCTTCTTTACAACTTTAATTTACACCAGTTACTAAGTCTCCTCTCCCCTCTGGGATTCCCAGCACCGGGCGAAGACAGTCCTCACCCCTCTGCTCCAGCCTCTTTTTCGTCAGTGTGACGTCACTCCTGCACAACTGAGCGCCGTATAGCAACACCAAATCGCCCACATTAAAGTATTTTTTTTAAAAAACTAAACGCCCGCATCAAGTATTAAAAAAAAAAAACACCGCCCGCACGAAATATAACAAAAAAAAAATCATACACAAAGAGGCCTATTTATCAAGCTGTCAACCGCAAATACGCTGGAATTCCGCAGCATATTTGTGGCAAGCCTGATTCTCCTTAGTTATCAAAGCCTACAGACCGGCAAAAGTAGAATTTAGTGACGTAACATACGATCCTCCGGTCTCAGTCCGACACAGATCGATGCTTACGTCACTACAGATGTTCCAAATACAAATTCGACACTATCTGACTACTTTTGCAAGTTATCAAATTTCTACCAGGTACGCTCGGCACTATTCCGGCCCAGCGTACCTGGTTTTCAATCCGCCGCCCTGGAAGCGGCGGATGCCATAGGAATTAATGGGAGTCTGAAAGCAGCAAAACTCATGTTCGCTGCTGCCTGATATCCTATTGATTCCTATGGGAGAATAAAGTTATGTTTACACCTAACACCCTAACATGTACCCCAAGTCTAAACACCCCTAATCTCCTGCCCCCGACATTGCCGCCACCTACATTATACTTATTAACCCCTAATCTGCCATCCTCAACGTCGCTGCCACTATATTAAATGTATTAACCCCTAAACCTAAGTCTAATCCTAACCCTAACACCCCCTAACTTAAATATAATTTAAATAAATCTAAATAAAATTCCTATCATTACCTAAATTATTCCTATTTAAAACTAAATACTTACCTATAAAATAAACCCTAAGCTAGCTACAATATAACTAATAGTTACACTGTATCTAGCTTAGGTTTTTTTTTAATTCTACAGGAAAGTTTGTATTTATTTTAACTAGGTAGAATAGTTACTAAATAGTTATTAACTATTTACTAACCACCTAGCTAAAATAAATACAAACGGCTAGATTACGAGTTCTGCGTTAGCCTTAAAAAGCAGCATTGAGAGGTCCCAATGCTGCTTTTTAACGCCCGCTGGTATTACAAGTCTGGCAGGTACAGGTGTACCGCTCACTTTTCTTCTGCGACTTTTGGCTACCGCAAATCCCCTTACGTCAATTGCATATTCTATCTTTTTAATGGGATTTGCCTAACGCCGGTATTACAAGTCTTGGAAGAAGTGAGCGGTACACCCTCTCCTGTCAAGACTTCTACCGCATTTAAAAGTCAGTAGTTAAGAGTTTTATGGGCTAACGCCGGAACATAAAACTCTTAACTAAAGTGCTACAAAGTACACTAACACCCATAAACTACCTATGAACCCTTAAACCGAGGCACCCCCACATCGCAAACCCTATAATAATTTTTTTTAACCCCTAATCTGCCGACCGGACATCGCCGCCACTTTAATAAATGTATTAACCCCTAAACCGCCACACTCCTGCCTCGCAAACACTAGTTACATTTTATTAACCCCTAATCTGCCGTCCCTAACCTCGCCTCCACCTACCTATAATTATTAACCCCTAATCTGCCGCCCCCAATGTCGCAGCTACTATATTAAATGTATTAACCCCTAAACCTAAGTCTAACCCTAACCCTAAAGCAGAAGCTGAAACTATATACCTAATGAATACCCTCCAACCTGGAGGCTTGAACTCTGAGATAGACATTTCCCCCTTCTTATAAAAGTCTCTTATAATATGCGTACATCAGCCACTTATATAGAAAATACTCACATACATTAAGTAAGCTATAAAATTTAAATTTACCTTGGGCAAAGATAGTACAAGTCCTATATAAATTCACTTTTCTAGTAACTAAAAAGGAATTTTTTATCCCCCTAAATTCAATAAATTAATTGAATAAGCCATATTTTTACCCACTAGCAATAACTTTAGTTATGGGATTGATCATTTCTGATTTAATTGTACGTCCATTTTTAAATTGTTACAAATTTATAAATTGTTGAACTTACTATCCTTTGTTGAAAAGGAATATGTATATATCGTTATTTTTACCCACTAACAATAATTTTAGATATGGAAATGATGATTCTGATTCTTATATTTTTGTTTCGTCCACTTTTAAATTGTTACAAATTTATAAATTGTTGAACTTACTATCCTTTTTTGAAAAGGAATATGTATATATTGTTAATTTTTACCCACTAACAATAATTCTAGATATGGGAATGGTGATGCTGATTCTTATATTTTCGTTTCAGTTTAGGTAATTTTAAGTTTGCACGATCTAAATGTATATTATCTAATAAAGGCACTTTAGAATTGAAATATATAAGTTGAATTGTGTGAATGCTAATAAAGCAGAAATGACAAGTTCTCTTCCTTGCGTATGAAGTAACTAAATAACAACACAGAAACAATCATTACCAACTTAAATAAAGTCCACCTTTACATTGGAAGCCACACAGGTGTTGATAGAAATCAAAAGGAAATGAAGGAACCAATCAAAACACATTCATACCTTTAAAAAGCCAGAAGCTAGCAGGATAAGCATTCTTGATAAAGCCCAGAAGGGTGAAACGCATTGAATGGGACCTGCTACACTCTACTAAACTTCATTTACTACTGTCACAAAGCTGTGTGACCCTGCAACTTTAAACTTTTCTCCTGACCCTGCAAGTTAAAATCTACCTTTGGTAACTTCAGGGAATACGGTGTTACTGTTAAACACTGACCAAAGATTTCTTCAAACCTTAAGAAGTCTGAGGGAACCCAGATGAAAACAATATTTGGGCTATAAGAAGAAAGGAAAACAAAAAAAGGATAGCTACATCACCAGAACGGATCATCACCCCTGACCTCTGAATCAAAGAGAAGGTCAGGTGACTTATCAGAAGCACCAGGAACAAACAGTCTGTGAATCCCTGTCAGTGAAGAATATCAGCGGTAGCAACCAGGACAGATTAAGGTACCTCTACACTAATTTGCACTACGTTTTTTAAAACACGCAAACTGAACTTTAAAGACATCAAGGTATTCATATGTTAAATAAACCATTTCCATTAACCACGATTGTTTTGGCACCTAAATCAGAATAACGGCTGTTTTTTGCCTTTTTAATTATACAGCACACCTGAGCCAATTATATGTCCAAGAAAAGTAACTGTGTAACTTTATAACGGTATTTGTTACTGAAGAACTATAAAGCTGTTACCCTCAACTTCTAATCACAGTTGAACCAAAGCCGTTACGCTCACCTTCTAATTACAGTTGAATCAATTTGAACATTAGCGCTGAATCTATTTGCTTTTATTATATTAGGATTGAAACATTTGTGCCTTTTAAATATTCAATTCACCATTTATCTTAGAAATTTGTTGCTTGCCATATGTTATCTATAGAATTAGTTCCTTTATACCTGGAATTCTAGGGTTTATCAATATATGGTTCTAGTCTGTTTTTATAAGTGTTGTATAAGGGAGACGTCCCTTTATTAATTAGGAATAGCATTTGCTGTTGTTTTTGTGTTATAAGAAGTTTTAAATAAACAAGATTGTATAAAACATAAATTAGATTGGTATCATCATTTCCTAGCTTTTTTTAGCGCTGCTAAATAAACCCCATTTTTTCTTCTTATCCACCATTTAGTTCTCTTTGAGGGAAGAACTTTTTTAGCAGCAGGAATCCACCTTTCAGGCGCTCCTATCACACTACACATAAATACCTACTGTTCCCTCTTGGGGTGTTTTTAACACTCCAGACTAGTGAGCTGTCTTAAGATGGAAGATGACATTTTCACATGGTAGTAGAGAATGAGGAAAGAATAAAAGTAAGCCCCTATCTGAATATCACTGAAATAATGTTTGAATTAGAAAAACTTATGACCACTGAATTAAAGCAAAAAATGGAACTAAAGTTTCTTGATAAATATATTAGTTTAGGGATTGCACCAAGAGGGTTAAGGTTGAGAAAAAATTGCACTTTTGAATTAAAAGATAAATTCCAAAAGGAATGGGATGACACAGTTGAGAAGAACATAATCACCATAAAAAATAAATTAAGTAATGAAAAAGAAAACGTTGACTTTAAAAATTCACAGATAGACATTATGAAAAAATTGGACAATTTAAGTATGGAATTACAGGAGGTTAAAATAAGAAAATTAAAGAGGGATAAGGAAGATTATAATGAAGTTGCAAACAGAGAAGAGGAGAAAATAAATAATAGGGAAGAGAGACAGAAAAATCAACATTTTGAGGGTAACACAGGTAATTACAAACACAATGCATATGCCATAAGGGAAAACTATTCCAATTCCCCTTATCACCAACCCAAGTCATATCAATACAATGATCAAAATCAAGAAAATAGGACACCATATGACAGAACTCCAAAAAGGATAAACTATAGGGAAACTACTGAATTCAAACCTCAACAATTTAAATCAAACTACAGAACAAACTATTATAGACCTAGGGGACCACAATACATGACAAATACTAATAGAAACCCACCTGAACACCCAAGCTATAATGACTATAGAAGACCCCATACAAATCGTAACTTTTTTGAGAACCATAACTATAACCACTATAGAAGACAGGATGATTATTATGAAGGACATAACCAACCAAGGGGCCACATAGCGTATAGTTATTGGCCAAATGACAATAAACCAAGATACCAGGGGTACAACAACCGTAATAGAGATTGGGAATATAGAAATATTAGAGAACATAATTACAACACACAAATACAAACAGAACCAGAAAAAGAATGGAGAATAAACACCACGAATAGATTTACACTATTAGAAGAGAAAGAACAACAAAAAAAACATTAATTATTTTTTAGAGATGAGCCCACAAAGACCCAGCACTTCAAAACAAACAGAACATTCAAAAGACCCACCAGTGGGAATAAGAAAAAGAATAAGAGAGGATGTAGAGGAGGAAAAAGAAAAAGACAGGGAAATAAAAAGAGTGAAATAAAAATACAACAAAAAAGTGGCATTTTCAATATTAGTAAAAAAACTTTAACCACAGAGGAAGAAAGAGTGTAAAACTTAGGCCTTAGCTATGCTCCCTCCACAAGATTAAACAAATTCAACACACACATACATGTGAGCCAGTTTGTAAGGAAGTTAACCTTGAAAAAATATTTCCTACGGAATCCAATAGAGAGAAATTGGCAACAACCAAAAGAGACACCCACCATATCGCCTATGGCCTCAAATAGTAACATAGTAATACGACAAATAATTCATTCAAAAATGAAACCGAAATCCACTTTTTACCCGACAAATGAAAAAGGAAGGAATATTGAATTATTCGAAAAATTGGTTCAGGAAGATATTATGAAAATAAAAACTAACAATAAGATACCAAAAAATTTAACTTACAAAGAAAGAACAGTTCTTAAAGAATTGCAAAATGATACCAGCATAATAATTAAAACGGCAGATAAAGGGGGTGGGGTTGTAATCATGGACAGAGATAAATATATAGAAGAAGCACAAAGATTACTTAATGAAGGGGATATATATCAGGAACTAAAACTAAATCCAACCAAGAAATTTCTGGGTGAACTAACCAAATTATTAGAGGATGCAAGAGAAAAACAAATTATAAATAAAAAATAATTTGATTTTCTATTTACAAAATTTCCAAAAATACTGATTCTATATTTCTTACCAAAGATTCATAAAAATCTAAATAATCCCCCCCGGTAGACCCATAATATCGGGTATTAACTCCCTCACCTCCAACCTCTCGAAATACATAGATGGATACCTACAGGGCTATGTTAAAAAATTACCCTCTTACCTAAAGGATACCACTGACATCTTGAAAAAATTAGAGGTAATAAAGTGGGAATCACACTACACATTAGTGACATGCGACGTGTCGTCGCTTTACACCAATATAAGTCATGATTTGGGACTGATGGCAATCTCAAATACCCTAGATAGGGACAACAAACTATGTATGGAACAAAAGAAATCCATAGAGGATGGAATAAAATTCATCCTAGGCCATAATTATTTCACATTTGAGGACAAATTTTACATTCAAAAGAAGGGAACAGCTATGGGCGCAAGATTTGCGCCCAGCTATGCCAATCTCTTTATGGGATATTGGGAGGAAGGTTTCTTCCCTAGGCATAGTCTGGGAATGGATCTTGTGCTCTATAGCAGATACATAGATGACCTGTTCTTTATATGGGGGGGGGGGGGGGTAGTGAAACTGATCAAAACACTATTCTGACAGATATGAATAAAAATTAAATGGGACTATCCTTTACCAGTAACTATAGCAAAAGCCAAATCACCTTCTTGGACTTAGATATCGAAATTGTAGAAAACCAATTAATAACCAAAACACATTTTAAAAAGGTGGATGCCAATCATCTAATCCATTATAACAGCTGCCACATGAAAAAGTGGAAAGACAATGTCCCTAAAGGGCAATATTTAAGAATTAAACGGAATTGCTCAAGAATGACAGATTATCAGGATCAAATAAAGATCTTAGAAAGGAAATTCTTAGAAAGAGAATATAGTCCAGAAGTAATCAATGAAGCTAAACAAGAGGTAAATAAGAAAGTAAGGAAGGACCTCTTAGAATATAAAACAAAAGATATCAAAGAAAATCAAGATGAAATTAATGTGCCCTTTATAACTGAGTTCAGTCATGACAACCTAAACATCCAAAGAGTTTAAAAAAAAACATTGGCACTTAGTACAAACTGATCCCATCATAGGGGGAAAAGTGGGGGAAAACCTAAAAATAATATATAGGAAAGCACAGAATTTAAAGAGCCTACTAGCTCCCAGTCAATTGAAAAGCATAAAGAAGAAAGACACTCAAAGGTGCATAGACGGAAATCCTTTAAATGTTTTTTTCCCCTGTTTTAGATGCCGGGCCTGCAAATTCAGTAGTAAACAAAAGATTTTAAAATCAAAAAGTGGAAACGTTACTTTCAAAATAAGAGACACAATTAGATGTCAAGATAAAGGCGTTATTTACGCCATTCAATGTTCATGTAAAAAAATTTACATAGGAGAAACAACCAGAATGCTCCATGAAAGGATAAGGGAGTACCTCTCTTGACCCTTATATCTATCGCCACTTTAGGGAAGTACACAACAACAACCTCAAAGATTTTAAATATTGGGGAATTAAAAAAGTTCACCCCGACTGGAGAGGGGGAAACTGGGAAAATAAACTCCTAAAGGCAGAAGCTGAAATTATATACCTAATGAATACCCTCCAACCTGGAGGCTTGAACTCTGAGATAGACATTTCCCCCTTCTTATAAAAGTCTCTTATAATATGCGTACATTTTCAGGGTTAAATCAGCCACTTATATAGAAAATACTCACATACATTAAGTAAGCTATAAAATTTAAATTTACCTTGGGCAAAGATAGTACAAGGCACTTTAGAATTGAAATATATAAGTTGAATTGTGTGAATGCTAATAAAGCAGAAAAGACAAGTTCTCTTCCTTGCGTATGAAGTAACTAAATAACAACACAGAAACAATCATTACCAACTTAAATAAAGTCCACCTTTACATTGGAAGCCACACAGGTGTTGATAGAAATCAAAAGGAAATGAAGGAACCAATCAAAACAAATTCATACCTTTAAAAAGCCAGAAGCTAGCAGGATAAGCATTCTTGATAAAGCCCAGAAGGGTAAAACGCGTTGAATGGGACCTGCTACACTCTACTAAACTTCATTTACTACTGTCACAAAGCTGTGTGACCCTGCAACTTTAAACTTTTCTCCTGACCCTGCAAGTTAAAATCTACCTTTGGTAACTTCAGGGAATACAGTGTTACTGTTAAACAATGACCAAAGGTTTCTTCAAACCTTAAGAAGTCTGAGGAAACCCAGATGAAAACAATATTTGGGCTATAAGAAGAAAGGAAAACAAAAAAAGGATAACTACATCACCAGAACGGATCATCACCCCTGACCTCTGAATCAAAGAGAAGGTCAGGTGACTTATCAGAAGCACCAGGAACAAACAGTCTGTGAATCCCTCACAGTGAAGAATATCAGCGGTAGCAACCAGGACAGATTAAGGTACCTCTACACTAATTTGCACTACGTTTTTTAAAACACGCAAACTGAACTTTAAAGACATCAAGGTATTCATATGTTAAATTAACCATTTCCATTAACCACGATTGTTTTGGCACCTAAATCAGAATAATGGCTGTTTTTTGCCTTTTTAATTATCCAGCACACCTGAGCCAATTATATGTCCAAGGAAAGTAACTGTGTAACTTTATAACGGTATTTGTTACTGAAGAACTATAAAGCTGTTACGCTCAACTTCTAATCACAGTTGAACCAAAGCCGTTACGCTCACCTTCTAATTACAGTTGAATCAATTTGAACATTAGCGCTGAATCTATTTGCTTTTAATATATTAGGATTGAAACATTTGTGCCTTTTAAATAACATAATTTATGTAAGAACTTACCTGATAAATTCATTTCTTTCATATTAGCAAGAGTCCATGAGCTAGTGACGTATGGGATATACATTCCTACCAGGAGGGGCAAAGTTTCCCAAACCTTAAAATGCCTATAAATACACCCCTCACCACACCCACAATTCAGTTTAACGAATAGCCAAGAAGTGGGGTGATAAAAAAGTGTGAAAGCATATAAAATAAGGAATTGGAATAATTGTGCTTTATACAAAAAAATCATAACCACCACAAAAAGGGTGGGCCTCATGGACTCTTGCTAATATGAAAGAAATGAATTTATCAGGTAAGTTCTTACATAAATTATGTTTTATTTCATGTAATTAGCAAGAGTCCATGAGCTAGTGACGTATGGGATAATGATTACCCAAGATGTGGATCTTTCCACACAAGAGTCACTAGAGAGGGAGGGATAAAATAAAGACAGCCAATTCCTGCTGAAAATAATCCACACCCAAAATAAAGTTTAATAAAAAACATAAGCAGAAGATTCAGACTGAAACCGCTGCCTGAAGTACTTTTCTACCAAAAATTGCTTCAGAAGAAGAAAATACATCAAAAAGGTAGAATTGAAAAAGTATGCAAAGAGGACCAAGTTGCTGCTTTTGCAAATCTGATCAACCGAAGCTTCATTCCTAAACGCCCAGGAAGTAGAAACTGACCTGGTAGAATGAGCTGTAATCCTCTGAGGCGGAGTTTTACCCGACTCAACATAGGCAAGATGAATTAAAGATTTCAACCAAGATGCCAAAGAAATGGCAGAAGCTTTCTGGCCTTTTCTAGAACCGGAAAAGATAACAAATAGACTAGAAGTCTTTCGGAAAGACTTAGTAGCTTCAACATAATATTTCAAAGCTCTAACAACATGCAAAGAATGCAATGCTTTCTCCTTAGAATTCTTAAGATTAGGACATAATGAAGGAACCACAATTTCTCTACTAATGTTGTTGGAAATCACAACTTTAGGTAAAAATTCAAAAGAAGTTCGCAACACCGCCTTATCCTGATGAAAAATCAGAAAAGGAGACTCACAAGAAAAGAGCAGATAATTCAGAAACTCTTCTGGCAGAAGAGATGGCCAAAAGGAACAAAACTTCCCAAGAAAGTAATTTAATGACCAATGAATGCATAGGTTCAAAGGGAGGAGCTTGAAGAGCTCCCAGAACCAAAATCAAACTCCAAGGAGGAGAAATTGACTTAATGACAGGTTTTATACGAACCAAAGCTTGTACAAAACAATGAATATCAGGAAGAATAGCAATCTTTCTGTGAAAAAGAACAGAAAGAGCAGAGATTTGTCCTTTCAAGGAACTTGCAGACAAACCCTTATCTAAACCATCCTGAAGAAACTGAAAAAAATTCTCGGCATTCTAAAAGAATGCCAAGAAAAATGATGACAAAGACACCAAAAAATATAAGTCTTCCAGACTCTATAATATATCTCTCTAGATACAGATTTACGAGCCTGTAACATAGTATTAATCACAGAGTCAGAGAAATCTCTTTGACCAAGAATCAAGCGTTCAATCTCCATACCTATAAATTTAAGGATTTCAGATCCTGATGGAAAAAAGGACCTTGCGACAGAAAGTCTGGTCTAACGGAAGAGTCCATGGTTGGCAAGAGGCCATCCGGACAAGATCCGCATACCAAACCTGTGAGGCCATGCCGGAGCTACCAGCAGAACAAACGAGCATTCCTTCAGTATCTTGGAGATTACTCTTGGAAGAAGAACTAGAGGCGGAAAAATATAGGCAGGATGATACTTCCAAGGAAGTGAAAATGCATCCACTGCCTCCGCCTGAGGATCCCGGGATCTAGATAGATATCTGGGAAGTTTCTTGTTTAGATGAGACGCCATCAGATCTATTTCTGGAAGTTCCCACATTTGAACAATCTGAAGAAATACCTCTGGGTGAAGAGACCATTCGCCCGGATGGAACATTTGGCGGCTGAGATAATCCGCTTCCCAATTGTCTACACCTGGGATATAAACCGCAGAGATTAGACAGGAGCTGGATTACGCCCAAACCAAAAAAATTCGAGATACTTCTTTCATAGCCAGAGGACTGTGAGTCCCTCCTTGATGATTGATGTATGCCACAGTTGTGACATTGTCTGTCTGAAAACAAATGAACGATTCTCTCTACAGAAGAGGCCAAAACTGAAGAGCTCTGAAAATTGCACGGAGTTCCAAAATATTGATCGGTAATCTCACCTCCTGAGATTCCCAAACTCCTTGTGCCGTCAGAGATCCCCACACAGCTCCCCAACCTGTGAGACTTGTATCTGTTGAAATTACAGTCCAGGTCGGAAGCACAAAAAGAAGCCCCCTAAATTAAACAATGGTGATCTGTCCACCACGTTAGAGAGTGTGGAACAATCGTTTTTTAAAGATATAAATTGAGATATCTTTGTGTAATCCTTGCACCATTGATTCAGCATACAGAGCTGAAGAGGTCGCATGTGAAAACGAGCAAAGGGGATCGCGTCCGATGCAGCAGTCATAAGACCTAGAATTTCCATGCATAAGGTTACCGAAGGGAATGATTGTGACTGAAGGTTTCGACAAGCTGCAATCAATTTTAGACGTCTTTTGTCTGTTAAAGACAGAGTCATGGACACTGAATCTATCTGGAAACCCAGAAAGGTTACCCTTGACTGAGGAATCAATGAACTTTTTGGTAAATTGATCCTCCAACCATGATCTTGAAGAAACAACACAAATCGATTCGCATGAGATTCTTCGAATGAGAAGACTGAGCAAATACCAAGATAATCGTCCAAATAAGGAAATACCAAAACCCCGTTCTCTGAATACAGAAAGAAGGGCACCGAGAATCTTTGAAAAAAATTCTTGGAACTGAGGCTAGGCCAAACGGTAGAGCCACAAAACTGGTAATGCTTGTCTAAAAAGAGAATCTCAGACACTAAAAATGATCTGGATGAATCGGAATATGCAGATACACATCCTGTAAATCTATTGTAGACATATAATGCCCTTACTAAACAAAAGGCAGAATAGTCCTACAGTAACCATCTTGAATGTTGGTATCCTTACATAACGATTCAATATTGATAGATCCGGAACTGGTCTGAAGGAATTGACCTTCTTTGGTACAATGAAGAGATAAAATAAAACCCTAGTCCCTGTTCCAGAACTGGAACTGGCATAATTACTCCAGCCAACTCTAGATCTGAAACACATTTCAGAAATGCTGAGCCTTGCTGTGTTAACTGGGACACGGGAAAGAAAAAAATCTCTTAGCAGGAGGCCTTAACTTGAAGCCAATTCTGTACCTTTCTGAAACAATGTTCTGAAACCAGAGATTGAGAACGGAATTGATCCAAATTCCTTTGAAGAAAACGTAATCTGCCCCATACCAGCTGAACTGGAAAAAAGGGCCGCACCTTCATAGGTACTTAGGAGCTGACTATAGGTTTCTATAAGGCTTGGATATATTCCAAACTGGAAAAAGTTTCCAAACTGATACCGCTCCTGAGGATGAAGGATCAGGCTTTTGTTCCTTATTATGAAAAAAAGAACGAAAAAATGATTATTACCCTGGACAGAAAGGGAAAACAAAGTTGACTTAGAAGACATATCAGCATTCCAAGTTTAATCCATAAAGCTTTTCTAGCTAAAATAGCTAGAGACATATACCTGACATCAACACTAATGATATCAAAAGATGGTATCACCAATAAAATTATTAGCATGTTATAGAATAATAATAATGCTATAAAATTATGATCTGTTACTTGTTGTACTAAAACTTCTAACCAAAAAGTTGAAGCTGCAGCAACATCCGGTAAAAATATAGCAGGTCTAAGAAGATTACCTGAACATAAGTAAACTTTTCTTAGAAAGGATTCAATTTTCTTATCTAAAGGATCCTTAAATTTAGTACTATCTGCCGTAGAAATAGTAGTACATTTTAGCAGGAATAGAGACAGCCCCAAACCTTAGGGATTTTGTCCCAAAAAACTCTAATCTGTCAGATGGCACAGGATATAATTGCTTAAACGTTTAGAAGGAGTAAAAGAATTACCCAAATTATTCCATTCCCTGGAAATTACTTCAGAAAAAACATCAGGGAGATTAAACACTTCTGGAATAACTACAGGAGATTTAAAAACCCTATTTAAACGTTTGGATTCAGTATCAAGAGGACCAGAATCCTCTATATCTAAAGCAATTAATACTTCTTTAAAATAAAGAACGAATAAATTCCATCTTGAACAAATACAAAGATTTATCAGCATCAACCTCTGAGACAGAAACCTCTGAACCAGAAGAACCATTATCAGTATCAGAATGATGATGTTCATTTAAAAATTCATCTGAAAAAAAGAGAAGTTTTAAAGGACTTTTATGTAAACTAGAAGGAGAAATAACAGACATAGCCTTCTAAATGGATTTAAAAAATAAAATCTCTTATGTTTATCAGGAACACTCTGAAATTTAGATGTTGACGGAACAGCAACAGGTAATATAACAGTACTAAAGGAAATTTTATCTGCATTAATAAGTTTGTCATGACATGCAATACAAACAACAGCTGGAGAAACAGATACCAAAAATTTATAGCAGATACACTTAGCTTGGTAGCTCCAGCCCCGGCAGTGATTTTCCTAAAGTATCTTCTGACTCAGTTGCAACGTGGAACATCTTGCAATATGTAATAGAAAAAACAACATATAAAGCAAAATTGAACAAAATCCTTAAATGACAGTTTCAGGAATGGGAAAAAAATGCCAGTGAACAAGCTTCTAGCAACCAGAAGCAATAAATAATGAGACTTAAATAATGTGGAGACAAAAGCGACGCCCATATTTTTTTAGCGCCAAACAAGACGCCCACATTATTTGGCGCCTAAATGCTTTTGGCGCCAAAAATGACGCCACATCCGGAACGCCGACATTTTTGGCGCAAAATAACGTCAAAAAAATGACGCAACTTCCGGCGACACGTATGACGCCGGAAACGGAAAATAATTTTTGCGCCAAAAAAATCCGCGCCAAGAATGACGCAATAAAATTAAGCATTTTCAGCCCCCGCGAGCCTAACAGCCCACAGGGAAAAAAGAGTCAAATTTTTGAAAGGTAAGAAAAAATGATTAATTCAAATGCATTATCCCAAATATGAAACTGATTGTCTGAAAAATAAGGAAAGTTGAACATTCTGAGTCAAGGCAAATAAATGTTTGAATACATATATTTAGAACTTTATAAACAAAGTGCCCAGAAAATAAGATTTACTTACCCCAGGACACTCATCTACATGTTTGTAGAAAGCCAAACCAGTACTGAAACGAGAATCAGCAGAGGTAATGGTATATATAAGAGTATATCGTCGATCTGAAAAGGGAGGTAAGAGATGAATCTCTACGACCGATAACAGAGAACCTATGAAATAGACCCCGTAGAAGGAGATCACTGCATTCAAATAGGCAATACTCTCCTCACATCCCTCTGACATTCACTGCACGCTGAGAGGAAAACCGGGCTCCAACTTGCTGCGGAGCGCATATCAACGTAGAATCTAGCACAAACTTACTTCACCACCTCCATCGGCGGCAAAGTTTGTAAAACTGAATTGTGGGTGTGGTGAGGGGTGTATTTATAGGCATTTTAAGGTTTGGGAAACTTTGCCCCTCCTGGTAGGAATGTATATCCCATACGTCACTAGCTCATGGACTCTTGCTAATTACATGAAAGAAATTCAATTCACCATTTATCTTAGAAATTTGTTGCTTGCCATATGTTATCTATAGAATTAATTCCTTTATACCTGGAATTCTAGGGTTTATCAATATATGATTCTAGTCTGTTTTTAAAAGTGTTGTATTAGGGAGACGTCCCTTTATTAATTAGGAATAGCATTTGCTGTTGTTTTTATGTGTTATAAGAATTTTTAAATAAACAAGATTGTATAAAACATAAATTAGATTGGTATCATCATTTCCTAGCTTTTTTTTAGCGCTGCTAAATAAACCCAATTTTTTCTTCTTATCCACCATTTAGTTCTCTTTGAGGGAAGAACTTTTTTAGCAGCAGGAATCCACCTTTAGGCGCTCCTATCACACTACACATAAATAACCCTAACCCCCCTAACTTAAATCTAATTTAAATAAATCTAAATAAAATTACTATTATTAACTAAATTATTCCTATTTAAAACTAAATACTTACCTACAAAATAAGCCCTAATATAGCTACAATATAACTCATAGTTACATTATAGCTATTTTAGGATTTATTTTTATTTTACAGGCAACTTTGTATTTATTTTAACTAGGTACAATAGTTATTAAATAGTTATTAACTATTTAATAACTACCTAGCTAAAATAAATACAAATTTACCTAAAATAAATCCTAACCTAAGTTACAATTACACCTAACACTACGCTATAAATAAATTAATTAACTAAATTAAATTAAACTAATTACAAATTACAGAAAATAAAAAAGAAATTAAATTTTTTAAACTAATTACACCTAATCTAATCCCCCTAATAAAATAAAAAAGCCCCCCAAAATAATAAAATTCCCTACCCTATACTAAATTAAAAATAACCCTTAAAAGGGCCTTTTGCGGGGCATTGCCCCAAAGTAATCAGCTCTTTTACATGTAAAAAAAAATACAATACCCCCCTCAACATTACAACCCACCACCCACATACCCCTTCTCTAAAACCCACCCAATCCCCCCTTCAAAAAAACTAACACTAACCCCCTGAAGATCACCCTACCTTGAGCCGTCTTCACCCAGCCGGGCCGAAGTCTTCATCCAATCCGGGCAGAAGTCTTCATCCGATCGGGGCAGAAGAGGTCCTCCAAATGACAGAAGTCTTCAACTAGGCTGCATCTTCTATCTTCATTCTTCCGGCGTGGAGCGGGTCCATCTTCAAGACATCTGACGCGGAGCATCCTCTTCTTCCGACGGACTAGCGACGAATGACGGTTCCTTTAAGTGACGTCATCCAAGATGTCATTCCTTGAATTCCGATTGGCTGATAGAATCCTATCAGTCAATCGGAATTAAGGTACAATCAGCCAATCAGATTGAAGTTCAATCCACTTGGCTGATCCAATCAGCCAATAGGATTGAGCTCGCATTCTATTGGCTGATTGGAACATGAAGATAGAAGATGCAGCCTGGATGAAGACTTCTGCCGTCTGGAGGACCTCTTCTGCCCCGATCGGATGAAGACTTCTGCCCGGATTGGATGAAGACTTCGGCCCGGCTGGGCGAAGAAGGTTTAAGGTAGGGTGATCTTCAGGGGGTTAGTGTTTTTTTTAAGAGGGGGATTGGGTGGGTCTTAGAGTAGGGGTATGTGGGTGGTGGGTTGTAATGTTGGGGGGGTATTGTATTTTTTTTTACAGGTAAAAGAGCTGATTACTTTGGGGCAATGCCCCGCAAAAGGCCCTTTTAAGGGCTATTTGTAATTTAGTATAGAGTAGGGAATGTTATTATTTTGGGGGGCTTTTTTATTTTATTAGGGGGATTAGATTAGGTGTAATTAGTTTAAAAAATTGTAATTTCTTTTTTATTTTCTGTAATTTAGTGTGGGGGGGTTTCCATAATTTAGTTTATTTAATTTAATTGTAATTAGTTTAATTTAGTTAATTTATTTATTTATAGAGTAGTGTTAGGTGTAATTGTAACTTAGGTAAGGGTTTATTTTACAGGTATATTTGTATTTATTTTAGCTAGGTAGTTAATAAATAGTTAATAACTATTTAATAACTATTCTACCTAGTTAAAATAAATACAAAGTTGCATGTAAAATAAAAATAAATCCTAAAATAGCTATAATGTAACTATTAGTTATATTGTAGCTATATTAGGGTTTATTTTATAGGTAAGTATTTAGTTTTAAATAGGATTAATTTATTTAATTATAGTAATTTTATTTATATTTATTAAAAATAGATTTAAGTTAGGGGGGTGTTAGGGTTAGACTTAGGTTTAGGGGTTAATACATTTAATATAGTAGCGGCGACGTTGGGGCGGCAGATTAGGGGTTAATTATTGTAGGTAGGTGGCGGCGACGTTGGGGGTGGCAGATTAGGGGTTAATAAATATAATGTAGGTGTCAGCGATGTTAGTGGCAGCAGATTAGGGCTTCATAGATATAATGTTGGTGGCGGCGGTGTCTGGAGCGGCAGATTAGGGGTTAATAGTATAATGCAGGTGGCGACGATGTCGGGGGCGGCAGATTAGGGGTTAATAAGTGTTAGATTAGGGGTGTTTAGACTCGGGGTTCATATTAGGGTGGAAAAAATGTAGAGAAAAAAATGGATATAACAGAGCACTCGAATAGTACTAATAGTAAATCGTTCTGTATGATGAGTTTGCAGGATTGGGTATGATATATAAAACGTAACTTTTAATATTTGTTGAAATTAAAATATATTGTGACGAACACTCACACAATCAGGTGTATATAAAAACATTTAAAATAAATGATAAATGCTGAGATACCGGTTTATAACTATCTATAGTGTGTTAAGTGGGTAGGTCTGGCAAGGAAGCACCATAATATGCTCGCGGATTGCACGATTACTAGTCTAAAAAAGAGGATTGACCTCACACATAATTAACTGACTGGTGCAATACTGGAGCAGTGCTATCACTTGTCAGAATCCCACACAATTGAATATACTCAGATTAGATTACATACAAGCTCCTATAATTATGCTGGGCTGTAATGAGCCTGGACACAAATCGATATCCAGAAATAATTACCAACAAAATAACTTGTAAGTTAATATCTATTATAATATTACGGTTTTAACACACTAACTAATAAAATCTCAGCATTTGTCAGAGGCGCTCTGACAAATGCTGAGATTTTATTAGTTAGTGTGTTAAAACCGTAATATTATAATAGATATTAACTTACAAGTTATTTCGTTGGTAATTATTTCTGGATATCGATTTGTGTCCAGGCTCATTACAGCCCAGCATAATTATAGGAGCTTGTATGTAATCTAATCTGAGTATATTCAATTGTGTGGGATTCTGACAAGTGATAGCACTGCTCCAGTATTGCACCAGTCAGTTAATTATGTGTGAGGTCAATCCTCTTTTTTAGACTAGTAATCGTGCAATCCGCGAGCATATTATGGTGCTTCCTTGCCAGACCTACCCACTTAACACACTATAGATAGTTATAAACCGGTATCTCAGCATTTATCATTTATTTTAAATGTTTTTATATACACCTGATTGTGTGAGTGTTCGTCACAATATATTTTAATTTCAACAAATATTAAAAGTTACGTTTTATATATCATACCCAATCCTGCAAACTCATCATACAGAACGATTTACTATTAGTACTATTCGAGTGCTCTGTTATATCCATTTTTTTCTCTACATTTTTTCTATGTTTATCCAGGATATTGAGCACCCCCCACCCTATTAATTAGTAAAAGGAAAAACCTTTTTCCTCCTGTTTATTAGGTAGAATTGTGTTGGGGATCTATTATGTATTTTACTATTACAGTATCTCACTACTATAATTTATAAAACTTCATATTAGGGTGTTAGGTGTAGACATAGAAAATATTTTCTCATAGGAAACAATGGGGCTGCGTTAGAAGCTGGACGCTGCTTTTTTGCAGGTGTTAGGTTTTTTTTCAACCGTCTCAGCCCCATTGTTTCCTATGGGGAAATCGTGCACAAGCACGTTTTAGCCATCTTACCGCTACCGTAAGAAACGCTGGTATTACAGTGAGATGTGGAGCTAAATTTGCTCAACGCTCACTTTTCTGAGGCTAACGCAGCCATTCAGAAAACTTGTAATACCAGCGTTGTTTAAAGTGAGCGCTGGAAAAAAAAGGCTCGTTAGCACCGCAAGTCTTTACTGACAAAACTCGTAATCTAGGCGAAAGTTACCTGTAAAATAAAACCTAACCTAAGTTACAATAACACCTTACACTACACTATAATTAAATAAGTTAAATACAATTACCTAAATTAAATTAAATTAGCTAAAGTACAACCCCCCCCACTAAATTACAGAAAATATTAAACAAATTACAGATATTTAAACTAATTACACCTAATCTAATAGCCTTATCAAAATAAAAAGCCCCCCCCAAAAAATTTAAAAATCCCTAGCCTAAACTAAACTACCAATAGCCCTTAAAAGTGCCTTTTGTGGGGCATTGCACCAAAGTAATCAGCTCTTTTACCTGTATAAAAAAATACAAACAAACCCCCAACAGTAAAACCCACCACTCACACAACCAACCCCCCCAAATAAATTACTAACTAAAGAAACCTAAGCTCCCCATTGCCCTGAAAAGGGCATTTGGATGGGCATTTCCCTTAAAAGGGCAGTTAGCTCTTTTGCGGCCCAAAGCCCTAACCTAAAAATAAAACCCACCCAATACACCTTTAAAAAAACCTAACACTAACCCCCTGAAGATCGAAGAGTGGAGAATTTTGAAAACCTACGTTTTTACTGTTTCATTTCTGGGCATGAGCAAATCTATCTCCCTGTTATCTAGTCTATTCACTAACCTAGAGGTTTGATGACATTAGGCTAAGATAAACCTTCCTGCAAAGGCTCCTCCTCCTTGTAGGGCTGTGACAGAAAGTAAAAGACACTACACAAATATAGTGTAAAAAATAAGAGGTAAGTGTCCATTACTTCCTTTCACAGCACCATGCGAGGGCTAGGGTCTCTACAAAAATGCAAGATAGCAGTTTTTTCCTTTGAGGTGTTGCTGGGAGACATTTAATCTAGCTGAAATCAGTATATTGCTCATGTTTAGTAGAGGGCTTTAGTTGCAAAAATCATGTGAAAATGGAACCTAAGTTCTGCAAATTATGCTTACTTATATAGCTATAAACAGTGGCTACACTGAGAATGTCTAAGTTCATTTAGTTAGAAAACAAGCAAGTTATTTGCTGTTTTTAAAACAATCTTTTTCTTTTTATGTTTACTTTGACTTAACCCTTTCATGACAGGGTCATAGGGGCCCATTTATCAAGCTCTGTATGGAGCTTGTGGGCCCGTGTTTCTGGCGAGCCTTCAGACTCGCCAGAAACAGCAGTTATGAAGCAGCGGTCACAAAGACCGCTGCTCCATAACGCTGTCCGCCTGCTCTGAGCAGGCGGACAGGAATCGCCAGAAATCAACCCGATCGAGTACAATAGGGTTGATTGACACCCCCTTGCTGGCGGCCGATTGGCCGCGATTCTGCAGGGGGCGGCGTTGCACCAGCTTGTGAGCTGCTGGTGCAATGGTAAATGTGGAAAGCCTATTGATTTCCGCATTTAGCGAGGTCCGCAAGACCTTTAATAAATAGGGGCCATAATGTCTACATTGGAACCACGTTCCAATGTAGACAAATTGAAATCCTGCGATCATGAGATTTCAATTATGGGATCGGGTCAGGGGGGCGTCCCTATGTCGCTACGCCCTCCAGACCGCAATCACATCTAGGAAGCGCCGTTGGCTTCAGGACAGCCAAACGGCTATGGCATCATATTCAGTCCTAATGGCGCTAAAGCCCAGCGCCGTTTGGATGGAATACAACACCATAATGGCGCTAAAAGGTTAACATATGTTTTTCTACTGTTTAATATCGCTTTAGCTATTTCATTGTGTAAAAAATATTTGTTTAAAAATTATTTTTCACATGTATGTTAGAAATATTTAGATATTAACATGAATTTAATATTGGAAATATATGTATATACTCATGATATTACCAATCAGGTGTTTAATTTGCATTATTTGACAATATAAGAAAGTATAATATAATTAGCCCCCAGGAAAGAAGAATGAAAAAGCAAAACACAAAAACATAACGATAACTTTTTATTTATTTATATCATTTTTATTTCTAGATGGAAACAATTGTAATTCAAAATTGGTGACTGTATATCATATTTGTTGTTGACTGAAGTGCTCAGCTGCTAAACAGTCTAAGAGCAGCTCAGGATATATCTGCTTTGGAAAAAATTGTCTTCTAAGGAAATGGTGACGAAAAACAGCCAAATTTGGTGGCTGTAGATGAAGATATTAATTATCTCATTGTGATCTTTTTAAAATAATACAAGTGGTAAATAGGACATTTGGTGGTATAGTCCTATATAAAGTTGGTAAATAGGATATTTGGTGGTATAGTCCTATAAAAAGTTGGTAAATAGGATATTTGGTGGTATAATCCTATATAAAGTTGGTAAATAGGATATTTGGTGGTATAGTCCTATAAAAAGATGGTAAAGAGGTGTTATAATCCTTATAATGGTGTTACATAGGACTTTAGGTGTTACATAGGACATTAGATGTTACTTAGGGCATTCGATGTTACATAGGACATTAGGTGTTACATAGGACATTAGATGTTACTTAGGGCATTTGATGTTACATAGGGCATTAGGTGTTACATAGGATATTAGAGGTTACTTAGGGCATTTGATGTTACATAGGACATTAGATTTACGTAGGACATTAGATGTTATGTGGGCATTTGATGTTACATAGGGCATTAGGTGTTACAGTCTATATCAAAAAATAAATGGGGCCTGATAATTACTCTATGATGATTTCTACTTCCCATTCATCAACATTTATTTCGATGGTGATATCTGCTCCCCATGAAACATCTATTTCTATAGAAGCATTAACTCCTGCTGGAACCTCTAGTGTTAGTTCTTCTATAAGAACAGCCTCGTTGTTATGCATCTCTGCTCTACAGAGTGGGCACCGGGTGCTTTCCTGCTCCCACCTATGAATGCATGCAAAGTGGAAAGTATGCTGGCAGGGCAGAATGGTTAGGGAGTCCTGGTCCTCGTATTCCACAAGACAGATGGGGCATGTCTCTGGTGGGTTTTCATCACTAATATGCTGGCTAGCTTCCTCAGGCCTTGGTGGTTGTATCTGTCTTTCCACAGGAACATTAGGCTGACTTCTCCTATCACGTCTATTCCTACGCTCCTGTCTAGATGTTGCTAAAAAAATGCACCACCACAATGAATGGATATGTTAGTTAAACGATATGAATAGTAAACTTCATTCGAATACAAGATTTTAAGGACAGAATATATTTCTTAGAATTCTTGTGCCAATTTACAGTAATAAGCCAGTACAGGTGATTTATTTGTTATTTTTCAACATGAAATGGATAGGTTTTCTGTCACCCTTTTCCATAATGTTTTCTCCTGTCGCACTCAAATTACTATTTACCCATTTTGTAGAAGAGTGAAAGTAATGGCATAATAAGCCCCAGCAAGAACATCTGGGCAGTGTTTCCATAAAGTGATATTAAACAGTAAATACATTCTAGACATAATGAGGTATTCAAAGCAATGAATATTCTTAGAATACAATATAATTATTTTTTGTTTTGAAGTATTGAATATATAAGAATAAAGGTTTAGATTCTATTAGGTACTTTAGTTTCTATAAAGTAAACTGTGCCACCATGTTTAAACTTAAACTTCTGAAGACAAATAGGGACAGATGTAAAATAGGAAATAAAAAGATTGTGCAAACAAGGCAGCGTAGAAACTCAATTAGATTATTATTTTAACAATCCTATGTTCCAAACAGCTTTGTTTGCACAGTCTTTAAATGTAAGAAAACAACAATTATCAGAGCTAAATTACAGGAAAGGGGACAAAATAAATAATGCAATTATAATGCAAAGTTTTTTAACTACACATAATTAAGCATTTTATTCTACTATCTCATACTGTTTAATATCAATTTAAGTAGGACTTCATGTGATGGTGCTCAGATTTTAAGAGAAAGACCTATCACTAAATACATTCATATGTGTTCATTTATATTTATTAAATACAATGTATTACACTAACTCAAAACTGGGAAACAAGTGCTCCTGATTATAAAGACAGAATTAGTGGCTTGCAGGTGAGATAAGTGTTTCTTGAATTGTGTGTAACCTACCTGCATCATCTCTTTCACGATCATTGTTGGTGGCATATGGGTCAAAGCGGTTATTTTGACGCCGTTGCCTTCTCCTTTCACTCATCCTGAATCAGTTTGAGCTACTAATAAAGTGTTGTGTCCTTTGATGAAGTGAGAAACTCACTGTAGGGCACACCAGTACCCTTGAGCAGCTATGAGTGCACACTCAGATGTTATAAGCAACTTCAAGGAACTGGATGAATATAAAACCAAATTGTAGTCACCAAAAAAATAAAGCTCTTTGGCTCCTCCAAGTTCTCCAGCTGCAGCCGATAAACGCCGTGCAGTTGAAATGGCACAGAAGCTACCAATCGCTGGCATTCTGTAGCAAGCCTTTATTATGTCATAATGGTTGCTGTCTTCAAGTAACACACAGAGCAACACTTTAGAATGAAGTGATGTAAAGGTGAGGTGACGTCACAATAGGTGCATTGGAGGCCATATTTGCTAGTTATATATTTCAGCATTTTATTTAACTTGAATACCAAGCACAAAAAAATGTAATGCTAGCAAATGAATATAATTATTATATATTTTTTTGCATGGTTTAAATTACAGTATTGTCCACTTTATTATGGTTTTAGACCTCTTTTAAAATGGTTTCTTAATAAATAAATAAAAAAATAAGTGTTTCTTTGACAGGTAGACCCTGATCACATCTTTGTATTTGGGTCATGTAATGTATGTGGACTTCTCTGAACATCCATTCTTTCATTCTTTATGCTCTATGCTTTAGCATAGGTGAGCCAACCTGTAGTTTTGAAAATACATTATCCAAAAGAGAGAAGGCCCAGCACTTATTGTAACCAGGTGCATGCTACTGGGGTCCTTCACATACCCACAAATAGAGTCCAGTAGTAGAAAGTAGCAGCACCACTTGGTAATCTTCAATATCTGTTTATTTGAGACATCACACGGAACACATAGCACAACATTTCGGTCAACACCTGTGGTGCTGCTTTGTTCTACTACAGTTTTGAAAACACAACCAGCTTTGCTTGAACCTTTCACTGGGAACTTATCCTTATCCATTCTCTTGAGTTTCAATTATTCTTCATTAAGGATTTGCAATAGATTTTGAAGCTGAAGGAAATGCCTAAAATCAGGATCATCTGTTTTTAAACCTTTCAGCTAAAGTCTTAACAACTATTAGCTGTCATACTATAGAAAAGATAAGATAGATATTATTTTTGTAACAAATGTATATTGTGCTGGTGCAAATGCATGTATATGTGTGTAAATGTCTCGTCGGCCTGCTTGCCTGCCTTTCTGTTTCTTTATCAACAAAACTCTCACCATGCCTCTAGAATTATATAAGACAAATCGGGTCCAATAATTAAAAGCCCTCTGCTGTCAGAGACATGCACACACAGACAGTAATAGACAGAGACATTCGCACACAGGCAGTAATAGACAGAGACATGCACACACAGGCAGTAATAGGCAGATACATGCAAACACAGGCAGGTATAGATAGGCATACACACACAGGCAGTAATAGGCAGATACATGCACACAGGCAGGGATCGATAGGCATACACACACACAAGCAGTAATAGGCAGATACATGCACACTTAGGCATAGATCGATAGGCATTCACACACACAAGCAGTAATAGGCAGATACATGCACACACAGGCAGGTATAGATAGGCATACACACACAAGCAGTAATAGGCAGATACATGCACACACAGGCAGGGATCGATAGGCATACACACACACAAGCAGTAATAGGCAGATACATGCACACACAGGCAGGTATAGATAGGCATACACACACAAGCAGTAATAGGCAGATACATGCACACACAGGCAGGGATCGATAGGCATACACACACACAAGCAGTAATAGGCAGATACATGCACACACAGGCAGGTATAGATAGGCATACACACACACAGGCAGTAATAGGCAGATACATGCACACACAGGCAGTAAAAGGCAGATACATGCACACACAGGTAGGGATAGATAGGTATACACACACACACACAGGCAGTAATAGGCAGATACATGCACACACAGACAGGGATAGATAGGCATACACACAAGCAGTAATATGCAGATACATGCACACACAGGTAGGGATAGCTAGGCATACACACACACAAGCAGTAATAGGCAGATACATGCACACACAGGCAGGTATAGATAGGCATACACACACACAAGCAGTAATAGGCAGATACATGCACACACAGGTAGGGATAGATAGGCATACACACACACACACTGTAATAGGCAGATACATGCACACACAGGTAGGGATAGATAGGCATACACACACACACACACAGGCAGTAATAGGCCGATACATGCACACACAGGCAGGGATAGATAGGCATACACACACACACAGGCAGTAATAGGCAGATACATGCACAGGCAGGGATAAATAGGCATACACACACACACAGTAATAGGCAGATACATGCACACACAGGCAGGTATAGATAGGCATACACACACACAAGCAGTAATATGCAGATACATGCACACATAGGTAGGGATAGATAGGCATACACACACACACACAGACAGTAATAGGCAGATACATGCACACACAGGCAGGGATAGATAGGCATACACACACACACACACACACACACACACGCAGTAATAGGCAGATACATGCACACACAGGCAGGGATAGATGGACATACACACACTCAGGCAGTAATAGCAGACACAAGCACTCACAGGTGAGTTTGTGAAAACTTGCAATTGTCATTATGGAGTAAATGACACATACACACACTCATCACTATGAAGCATTTGTAAACAATAAGGCCTAGATTTGGAGTTCGGCGGTAAAAGGGCTGTTAACGCTCCGCGGGCTTTTTTCTGGCCGCACCATAAATTTAACTCTGGTATCGAGAGTTCAAACAAATGCTGCGTTAGGCTCCAAAAAAGGAGCGTAGAGCATTTTTACCGCAAATGCAACTCTCGATACCAGAGTTGCTTACGGACGCGGCCGGCCTCAAAAACGTGCTCGTGCACGATTCCCCCATAGGAAACAATGGGGCTGTTTGAGCTGAAAAAAAACCTAACACCTGCAAAAAAGCAGCGTTCAGCTCCTAACGCAGCCCCATTGTTTCCTATGGGGAAACACTTCCTACGTCTGCACCTAACACTCTAACATGTACCCCGAGTCTAAACACCCCTAACCTTACACTTATTAACCCCTAATCTGCCGCCCCCGCTATCGCTGACCCCTGCATATTTTTTTAAACCCCTAATCTGCCGCTCCGTAAACCGCCGCCACCTACGTTATCCCTATGTACCCCTAATCTGCTACCCCTAACACCGCCGACCCCTATATTATATTTATTAACCCCTAACCTGCCCCCCACAACGTCGCCGACACCTGCCTACACTTATTAACCCCTAATCTGCCGAGCGGACCTGAGCGCTACTATAATAAAGTTATTAACCCCTAATCCGCCTCACTAACCCTATCATAAATAGTATTAACCCCTAATCTGCCCTCCCTAACATCGCCGACACCTAACTTCAATTATTAACCCCTTATCTTCCGATCGGAGCTCACCGCTATTCTAATAAATGGATTAACCCCTAAAGCTAAGTCTAACCCTAACACTAACACCCCCCTAAGTTAAATATAATTTAAATCTAACGAAATAAATTAACTCTTATTAAATAAATTATTCCTATTTAAAGCTAAATACTTACCTGTAAAATAAATCCTAATATAGCTACAATATAAATTATAATTATATTATAGCTATTTTAGGATTAATATTTATTTTACAGGCAACTTTGTAATTATTTTAACCAGGTACAATAGCTATTAAATAGTTAAGAACTATTTAATAGTTACCTAGTTAAAATAATAACAAATTTACCTGTAAAATAAATCCTAACCTAAGTTATAATTAAACCTAACACTACCCTATCAATAAAATAATTAAATAAACTACCTACAATTACCTACAATTAACCTAACACTACACTATCAATAAATTAATTAAACACAATTCCTACAAATAAATACAATTAAATAAACTAGCTAAAGTACAAAAAATAAAAAAGAACTAAGTTACAGAAAATAAAAAAATATTTACAAACATAAGAAAAATATTACAACAATTTTAAACTAATTACACCTACTCTAAGCCCCCTAATAAAATAACAAAGCCCCCCAAAATAAAAAATTCCCTACCCTATTCTAAATTAAAAAAGTTACAAGCTCTTTTACCTTACCAGCCCTGAACAGGGCCCTTTGCGGGGCATGCCCCAAGAATTTCAGCTCTTTTGCCTGTAAAAAAAAACATACAATACCCCCCCCCCAACATTACAACCCACCACCCACATACCCCTAATCTAACCCAAACCCCCTTAAAGAAACCTAACACTAAGCCCCTGAAGATCTTCCTACCTTGTCTTCACCATACCAGGTTCACCGATCCGTCCTGGCTCCAACATCTTCATCCAACCCAAGCGGGGGTTGGCGATCCATAATCCGGTCCAGAAGAGGCTCCAAAGTCTTCCTCCTATCCGGCAAGAAGAGGACATCCGGACCGGCAAACATCTTCTCCAAGCGGCATCTTCGATCTTCTTCCATCCGGAGCGAAGCGGCAGGATCCTGAAGACATCCAGCGCGGAACATCCATCCGGACCGACGACTGAACGACGAATGACTGTTCCTTTAAGGGACGTCATCCAAGATGGCGTCCCTCGAATTCCGATTGGCTGATAGGATTCTATCAGCCAATCGGAATTAAGGTAGGAATTTTCTGATTGGCTGATGGAATCAGCCAATCAGAATCTAGTTCAATCCGATTGGCCGATCCAATCAGCCAATCAGATTGAGCTCGCATTCTATTGGCTGATCGGAACAGCCAATAGAATGCGAGCTCAATCTGATTGGCTGATTGGATCAGCCAATCGGATTGAACTTGATTCTGATTGGCTGATTCCATCAGCCAATCAGAAAATTCCTACCTTAATTCCGATTGGCTGATAGAATCCTATCAGCCAATCGGAATTCGAGGGACGCCATCTTGGATGACGTCCCTTAAAGGAACAGTCATTCGTCGTTCAGTCGTCGGTCCGGATGGATGTTCCGCGCTGGATGTCTTCAGGATCCTGCCGCTTCGCTCCGGATGGAAGAAGATCGAAGATGCCGCTTGGAGAAGATGTTTGCCGGTCCGGATGTCCTCTTCTTGCCGGATAGGAGGAAGACTTTGGAGCCTCTTCTGGACCGGATTATGGATCGCCAACCCCCGCTTGGGTTGGATGAAGATGTTGGAGCCAGGACGGATCGGTGAACCTGGTATGGTGAAGACAAGGTAGGAAGATCTTCAGGGACTTAGTGTTAGGTTTCTTTAAGGGGGTTTGGGTTAGATTAGGGGTATGTGGGTGGTGGGTTGTAATGTTGGGGGGGGGTATTGTATGGTTTTTTTTACAGGCAAAAGAGCTGAAATTCTTGGGGCATGCCCCGCAAAGGGCCCTGTTCAGGGCTGGTAAGGTAAAAGAGCTTGTAACTTTTTTAATTTAGAATAGGGTAGGTAATTTTTTATTTTGGGGGGCTTTGTTATTTTATTAGGGGGCTTAGAGTAGGTGTAATTAGTTTAAAATTGTTGTAATATTTTTCTTATGTTTGTAAATATTTTTTTATTTTCTGTAACTTAGTTCTTTTTTATTTTTTGTACTTTAGCTAGTTTATTTAATTGTATTTATTTGTAGGAATTGTGTTTAATTAATTTATTGATAGTGTAGTGTTAGGTTAATTGTAGGTAATTGTAGGTAGTTTATTTAATTATTTTATTGATAGGGTAGTGTTAGGTTTAATTATAACTTAGGTTAGGATTTATTTTACAGGTAAATTTGTTATTATTTTAACTAGGTAACTATTAAATAGTTCTTAACTATTTAATAGCTATTGTACCTGGTTAAAATAATTACAAAGTTGCCTGTAAAATAAATATTAATCCTAAAATAGCTATAATATAATTATAATTTATATTGTAGCTATATTAGGATTTATTTTACAGGTAAGTATTTAGCTTTAAATAGGAATAATTTATTTAATAAGAGTTAATTTATTTCGTTAGATTTAAATTATATTTAACTTAGGGGGGTGTTAGTGTTAGGGTTAGACTTAGCTTTAGGGGTTAATACATTTATTAGAATAGCGGTGAGCTCCGGTCGGCAGATTAGGGGTTAATAATTGAAGTTAGGTGTCGGCGATGTTAGGGAGGGCAGATTAGGGGTTAATACTATTTATGATAGGGTTAGTGAGGCGGATTAGGGGTTAATACATTTATTATAGTAGCGCTCAGGTCCGCTCGGCAGATTAGGGGTTAATAAGTGTAGGCAGGTGTCGGCGACGTTGAGGGGGGCAGATTAGGGGTTAATAAATATAATATAGGGGTCGGCGATGTTAGGGGCAGCAGATTAGGGGTACATAGGGATAACGTAGGTGGCGGCGATTTGCGGTCGGAAGATTAGGGGTTAATTATTTTAAGTAGCTGGCGGCGACGTTGTGGGGGGCAAGTTAGGGGTTAATAAATGTAATACAGGGGTCGGTGGGGTTAGGGGCAGCAGATTAGGGGTACATAAATATAACGTAGGTGGCGGTCGGCAGATTAGGGGTTAAAAATTTTAATCGAGTGGCGGCGATGTGGGGGGGGCCTCGGTTTAGGGGTACATAGGTAGTTTATGGGTGTTAGTGTACTTTAGGGTACAGTAGTTAAGAGCTTTATAAACCGGCGTTAGCCAGAAAGCTCTTAACTCCTGCTATTTTCAGGCGGCTGGAATTTTGTCGTTAGAGCTCTAACGCTCACTTCAGAAACGACTCTAAATACCAGCGTTAGAAAGATCCCATTGAAAAGATAGGCTACGCAAATGGCGTAGGGGGATCTGCGGTATGGAAAAGTCGTGGCTGAAAAGTGAGCGTTAGACCCTTTAATCACTGACTCCAAATACCAGCGGGCGGCCAAAACCAGCGTTAGGAGCCTCTAACGCTGGTTTTGACGGCTACCGCCGAACTCCAAATCTAGGCCTAAGTAAATAAATAATACAAAAAAAAGGCATAATGTCAAAAATATTTTTTTTTTAATTTAACAGCCCTCAACAGAAAACCTGTTCCTCAGTATGTGGAAACCCAATTTTTATAAAGCACTTTTTTTTAATTAGCTCAGTAAAACGAAAAAATATTAAAATATCATTATGTAAAGACCATGAATAATTTGTCATATGCATAAAACATCACCTCTTTAGTGACACTGATCAGTGAGATAGGTGACTGCTTTCCTCAGGGTGATTCCTCTCCTTTTTACTTTCAGTTTTAGCTCTAAGTAGTTATGCGGTCTTAATACGCCCCCTTTGTGATCTCGTTGCGCCATTAGTATGATTGACATCCAATGCAGCCAATTAACAGCTTCCTTTTAAATATATATATATATATATATATATATTTTTTTTTAATGTATATGCTTGTGATCTGTGTATTTTAACTTTTGCTATACCAATAGTTTATCAAGCACTCCCAACTACTACCTATTGAGCCCCGGACCACTGCCGGTCTGCCTGCCCCTAGAAACGGCCCTGATAGCAATGTTACATATAGTTGAAAACACTGCTGTCATAGACTGCTAAAGACACGTGCACACTCCTAAGCTCCAATTAGATATCCTAACTTTACACTTAAATAAAGAATACTAAGAGATAAATAGCAAATTTGATAATATAATTACATTGGAAATTTGTTTGTACAGTGGACAGTTGGACACACTCTCACACAGACTACAGACACAGTTCAACTGCAAGTTGATTGAAGTCTCTGGAATTGAATTGATCGTCAACCGTATGTACTACTAGTATATTTTTTTAATAATTAAATGTGATTGTGATGTGACTGAATGGTGAAGTAACAGTTTGTGAACATGATATGAACAGTGAGTCATATAAGCATCATGGCATCAGACATCTACACTTACACCTCATGCAGATATATTCATTATGGTGGGGATATATTTATTCATAGTGTTTTTATTTGGAGCATTTTTGCAAAAGCAGGTGTTGGGCTCAGGGACAGACTGTATATCACTATCATTAAAATACTTTATGGTTGTATTTCACTATATATGTATATCACTATCATTAAAATACATTATGGTTGGTATTTAGTGTATTGTTATACCTAGGTTACAATACTACTTAGGTTTGCAGACTTTTTATTAAAAACACTTTCAGCCTGTATTACATATCCACTGTATTGTTCCATTAAGTGATTTCAGAATGTAAAGTTGTATTTTATCCAAATTAAATAATACATTCTTTGCTGTTTAGTGCACTTATACTGAGTCTGCAGCATTATTTCTGGAAAGTTTAAAAATTTGAATGGGTTGGGCTGGAGGGTGCATGGCTTGGTTGGAGGGGGCGTGCCTGGACTGGAGGGGTGTGGCTGGGCCGGTCTATACAAATTTCCAGGGCTGGTCTGATTTCCCAGTCCGGCCCTGACAGAGACATGCACACACAAGTTATTGGGATCTGAAACTCTGACACGGCTATTACAACCAGATCCGCAACTACGGAAGTCAGCAAGGGTTTGAACCACCCAGTTCTGTGACGACTATCCGGAGGGACTCGCACAGTTTGTTTTACGGACTGATATTGATTTTATTGTCTATGCATGATTCATCCGGAACACTGATGTTTTAAACAAATGCCCGATTAAACATTTAACACTGTAAGTGCAATTGAATAGCGTGGTGTTTTTTGTCTTACCAATCCACACTTGAGTCTGTTTGCGCTTTGTTTTTCTACAGATTTTTGGGATTCTATTGTACTCCGGGAGGCACGCAGGACACCACCGGTAAAGCGGCAGCAGCAGGTCTCTTATTTAATTATATTTACCTCGTTCATTGTGGTTTTTATGATATTGTTCTCCATTCTGGGTTGCATTTTATTATTCGCATATAACTTGCAGCATTTATTATTTATTATTTTTTATTTAATTCATATGTTTTGTATGTTTAGTATTGTATATTTATTTCTTTAGTGTTTTATATTACAACTGATTTCCGCTTGTATATTACTGTGTTATTGATCACCCTTAAGTAGTAGTTAGCGCTGTTCAATCTGTGTGTTTACTAAATAGACAGAGACATTCGCACACAGGCAGTAATAGACAGAGACATGCACACACAGGCAGTAATAGGCAGATACATGCACACACAGGCAGGTATAGATAGGCATACACACACACAGGCAGTAATAGGCAGATACATGCACACACAGGCAGTAATAGGCAGATACATGCACACACAGGTAGGGATCGATAGGCATACACACACAAGCAGTAATAGGCAGATACATGCACACACAGGCAGGGATCGATAGGCATACACACACAAGCAGTAATAGGCAGATACATGCACACACAGAAAAGGTATAGATAGGCATACACACACACAGGCAGTAATAGGCATATACATGCACACACAGGTAGGGATCGATAGGCATACACACACACAGGCAGTAATAGGCAGATACATGCACACACAGGTAGGGATCGATAGGCATACACAAACACAAGCAGTAATAGGCAGATACATGCACACACATGCAGGGATAGAAAGGCATACACACACACACACAGGCAGTAATAGGCAGATACATGCACACACAGGTAGGGATCGATAGGCATACACACACACAGGCAGTAATAGGCAGATACATGCACACACAGGTAGGGATCGATAGGCATACACAAACACAAGCAGTAATAGGCAGATACATGCACACACATGCAGGGATAGAAAGGCATACACACACACACACAGGCAGTAATAGGCAGATACATGCACACACAGACAGGGATAGATAGGCATACACACACACAAGCAGTAATAGGCAGATACATGCACACACATGCAGGGATAGAAAGGCATACACACACACAGGCAGTAATAGGCAGATACATGCACACACAGGTAGGGATCGATAGGCATACACACACACAAGCAGTAATAGGCAGATACATGCACACACATGCAGGGATGGAAAGGCATACACACACACACACAGGCAGTAATAGGCAGATACATGCACACACAGACAGGGATCGATAGGCATACACACACACAAGCAGTAATATGCAGATACATGCACACACAGGTAGGGATAGATAGGCATACACACACACAAGCAGTAATAGGCAGATACATGCACACACAGGCAGGTATAGATAGGCATACACACACACACACACACACACACACACACACAAGCAGTAATATGCAGATACATGCACACGCAGGTAGGGATAGATAGGCATACACACACACACACACACACACACACACACAGTAATAGGCAGATACATGCACACACAGGCAGGGATAGATAGGCATACACACACTCAGGCAGTAATAGAAGACACAAGCACTCACAGGTGAGTTTGTGAAAACTTGCAATTGTCATTATGGAGTAAATGACACATACACACACCCATCACTATGAAGCATTTGTAAACAATAAGTAAATAAATAATTAAAAAAAAAGGCATAATGTCAAAAAGATTTTTTTTTTAATTCAACAGCCCTCAACAGAAAACCTGTTCCTCAGTATGTGGAAACCCAATTTTTATAAAGCACTTTTTTTAATTAGCTCAGTAAAACGAAAAAAATATTAACATATCATTATGTAAAGACCATGAATAATTTGTCATATGCATAAAGCATTACCTCTTTAGTGACACTGATCAGTGAGATGGGAGACTGCTTTCCTCAGGGCGATTCATCTCCTTTTTACTTTCAGTTTTACCTCTAAGTAGTTATGCAGTCTTAACACGCCCCCTTTGTGATCTTGTTGCGCCATTAGTATGATTGATATCCAATGCAGCCAATTAACAGCTTCCTTTTAAATATATATATATATATATATATATATATATATATTTAATGTATATGCTTGTGACCTGTGTATTTTAACTTTTGCTATACCAATAGTTTATCAAGCACTCCCCACTGCTCCCTATTGTGCCCCGGACCACTGCCGGTCTCCCTGCCCCTAGAAAAGTCCCTGATAGCAATGTTACATATAGTTGCAAACACTGCTGTCATACGGCTAGATTTAGAGTTTTGTCAGTAACGACCCGCGTAGCTAACGCTGGCTTTTTTCTGGCCGCACCTTTAAAATAACTCTGGTATTGAGAGTCCACAGAATGGCTGCGTTAGGCTCCAAAAAAGGAGCGTACAGCATATTTAACGCAACTTCAACTCTCGATACCAGAGTTGCTTACGGACGCGGCCAGCCTCAAAAACGTGCTCGTGCATGATTCCCCCATAGGAAACAATGGGGCTGTTTGAGCTGAAAAAAACCTAACACCTGCAAAAAAGCCGCGTTCAGCTCCTAACGCAGCCCCATTGTTTGCTATGGGGAAACACTTCCTATTCTGCCGCCCCCGCTATCGCTGACCCCTGCATATTATTATTAACCCCTAATCTGCCGCTCCGTAAACCGCCGCTACTTACATTATCCCTATGTACCCCTAATCTGCTGTCCCTAACACCGCCGACCCCTAAATTATATTTATTAACCCCTAATCTGCCGCCCACAACGTCGCCTCCACCTGCCTACACTTATTAACCCCTAATCTGCCGACCGGACCGCACCGCTATTATAATAAAGTTATTAACCCCTAATCCGCCTCACTCCCGCCTCAATAACCCTATAATAAATAGTATTAACCCCTAATCTGCCCTCCCTAACATCGCCGACACCTAACTTCAAACATTAACCCCTAATCTGCCGACTGGAGCTCACCGCTATTCTAATAAATTTTTTAACCCCTAAAGCTAAGTCTAACCCTAACACTAACACCCCCCTAAATTAAATATAATTTAAATCTAACGAAATTAATTAACTCTTATTAAATAAATTATTCCTATTTAAAGCTAAATACTTTCCTGTAAAATAAATCCTAATATAGCTACAATATAAATTATAATTATATTATAGCTATTTTAGGATTTATATTTATTTTACAGGTAACTTTGTATTAATTTTAACCAGGTACAATAGCTATTAAATAGTTAAGAACTATTTAATAGCTAAAATAGTTAAAATAATTACAAAATTACCTGTAAAATAAATCCTAACCTAAGTTACAATTAAACCTAACACTACACTATCAATAAATTAATTAAACAAAATACCTACAATTACCTACAATTAAACCTAACACTACACTATCAATACATTAATTAAATACAATATCTACAAATAAATACAATGAAATAAACTAACTAAAGTACAAAAAATAAAAAAGAACTAAGTTACAAAAAATAAAAAAATATTTACAAACATCAGAAAAATATTGCAACAATTTTAAACTAATTACACCTACTCTAAGCCCCCTAATAAAATAACAAAGCCCCCCAAAATAAAAAATGCCCTACCCTATTCTAAATTACAAAAGTTCAAAGCTCTTTTACCTTACCAGCCCTGAACAGGGCCCTTTGCGGGGCATGCCCCAAGAAATTCAGCTCTTTTTCCTGTAAAAAAACACATACAATACCCCCCCCCAACATTACAACCCACCACCCACATACCCCTAATCTAACCCAAACCCCCCTTAAATAAACCTAACACTAAGCCCCTGAAGATCTTCCTACCTTATCTTCACCATACCAGGTTCACAGATCGATCCAGAAGAGCTCCTCCGATGTCCTGATCCAAGCCCAAGCAGGGGGCTGAAGATGTCCATGATCCGGCTGAAGTCATCATCCAAGCGGGAGCTGAAGAGGTCCATGATCCGGCTGAAGTCATTATCCAAGCGGGAGCTGAAGAGGTCCATGATCCGGCTGAAGTCTTCTATCAACGGCATCTTCAATCTTCTGTCTTCCGGATCCATCTTGCAGACCTCCGACGCGGAACATCCTGCTGGCCCGACGGACTACCGACGAATGAAGGCTCCTTTAAGGGACGTCATCCAAGATGGCATCCCTCGAATTCCGATTGGCTGATAGGATTCTATCAGCCAATCGGAATTAAGGTAGGAAAATTCTGATTGGCTGATGGAATCAGCCAATCAGAATCAAGTTCAATCCGATTGGCTTAAAGGAGCCTTCATTCGTCGGTAGTCCGTCGGGCCAGCAGGATGTTCCGCGTCAGAGGTCTCCAAGATGGATCCGGAAGAAAGAAGATTGAAGATGCCGTTGATAGAAGACTTCAGCCGGATCATGGACCTCTTCAGCTCCCGCTTGGATGATGACTTCAGCCGGATCATGGACCTCTTCAGCTCCCGCTTGGATGATGACTTCAGCCGGATCATGGACATCTTCAGCCCCCTGCTTGGGCTTGGATCAGGACATCGGAGGAGCTCTTATGGATCGATCGGTGAACCTGGTATGGTGAAGATAAGGTAGGAAGATCTTCAGGGGCTTAGTGTTAGGTTTATTTAAGGGGGGTTTGGGTTAGATTAGGGGTATGTGGGTGGTGGGTTGTAATGTTGGGGGGGGTTATTGTATGTGTTTTTTTACAGGAAAAAGAGCTGAATTTCTTGGGGCATGCCCCACAAAGGGCCCTGTTCAGGGCTGGTAAGGTAAAAGAGCTTTGAACTTTTGTAATTTAGAATAGGGCAGGGCATTTTTTATTTTGCAGGGCTTTGTTATTTTATTAGGGGGCTTAGAGTAGGTGTAATTAGTTTAAAATTGTTGTAATATTTTTCTGATGTTTGTAAATATTTTTTTATTTTTTGTAACTTAGTTCTTTTTTATTTTTTTGTACTTTAGTTAGTTTATTTAATTGTATTTATTTGTAGATATTGTATTTAATTCATTTATTGATAGTGTAGTGTTAGGTGTAATTGTAGGTAATTGTAGGTATTTTATTTAATTAATTTATTGATAGTGTAGTGTTTAATTGTAACTTAGGTTAGGATTTATTTTACAGGTAATTTTGTAATTATTTTAACTATTTAGCTATTAAATAGTTCTTAACTATTTAATAGCTATTGTACCTGGTTAAAATAAATACAAAGTTACCTGTAAAATAAATATAAATCCTAAAATAGCTATAATATAATTATAATTTATATTGTAGCTATATTAGGATTTATTTTACAGGTAAGTATTTAGCTTTAAATAGGAATAATTTATTTAATAAGAGTTAATTAATTTCGTTAGATTTAAATTATATTTAATTTAAGGGGGTGTTAGTGTTAGGGTTAGACTTAGCTTTAGGGGTTAATACATTTATTAGAATAGCGGTGAGCTCCAGTCGGCAGATTAGGGGTTAATGTTTGAAGTTAGGTGTCGGTGATGTTAGGGAGGGCAGATTAGGGGTTAATACTATTTATTATAGGGTTAGTGAGGCGGATTAGGGGTTAATTACTTTATTATTGTAGCGGTGCGGTCCACTCAGCAGATTAGGGGTTAATAAGTGTAGGCAGGTGGAGGCGACATTGAGGGGGGCAGATTAGGGGTTAATAAATATAATATAGTGTTCGGCGGTGTTTGGGGCAGCAGATTAGGGGTACATAAGTATAACGTAGGTGGCAGTCGGCAGATTAGGGGTTAATTATTGTAGGTAGCTGGCGGCGACGTTGTGGGGGGCAGGTTAGGGGTTAATAAATATAATATAGGGGTCGGTGGTGTTAGGGGCAGCAGATTAGGGGTACATAAGGATAACGTAGGTGGCGGTCGGCAGATTAGGGGTTAAAAAAATTTAATCGAGTGGCGTCAATGTGGGGGGACCTCGGTTTAGGGGTACATAGGTAGTTTATGGGTGTTAGTGTACTTTAGGGCACAGTAGTTAAGAGCTTTATGAACCGGCGTTAGCCCAGAAAGCTCTTAACTACTGACTTTTTTCTGCGGCTGGAGTTTTGTCGTTAGAATTCTAACGCTCACTTCAGCCACGACTCTAAATACCGGAGTTAGAAAGATCCCATTGAAAAGATAGGATACGCAATTGACGTAAGGGGATCTGCGGTATGGAAAAGTCGCGGCTGAAAAGTGAGCGTTAGACCCTTTTTTGAATGACTCCAAATACCGGTGGTAGCCTAAAACCAGCGTTAGGAGCCTCTAACGCTGGTTTTCACGGCTACCGCCATACTCCAAATCTAGGCCATAGACTGCTAAAGACACGTGCACACTCCTAAGCTCCTATTAGACATACTAACTTTACACTTAAATAAAGAATACTAAGAGATAAAAAGCAAATTTGATAATATAATTACATTGGAAATTTGTTTGAAATAGAATCCTATATCTGAATCATGAACGTTTAAAGGGACATGAAACCCGAAATGTTTCTTTTGTAATTTAGCTAGAGCATGTGATTTTAACAACCTTCTAATTTATTTCTGTTATCAAATTTGCTTCCTTTTCATTGTATTATTTGTTGAAGGAGCAGAGATGCACTACTGGCAACTAGCTGAACACATCTAGTGAACCAATGACAAGAGGCATTTATGTGCAGCCACCAATCAGCAGATAGCTTTGAGTCCTGATCCTACCTATGTATGCTTTTCAACTAAGGAAACCAAGAGAATTAATCATATTAGGTAATAGAAGTAAATTGAAACATTGCTTAAAATTGCATACTGTTTGAATCATGAAATAATTGACCTTACTATTTTTTTTACGAATGTTTGTATTGCACATTTTATGTAGAATTCATTTTTATGCTTGTTTTATATAGTTATTAAAAGTTATGCAACTGTAAATATGAGCTATTATTTATATATTTACAAAAAACAACATTTTGGAATTTGCATATTTCTTTTTTTTTTATTCTAAGTTTTTATTGAATTTTCAAGTGTGTGAAATATATAGTTTCATAACAGCAGAACAATATTATTATAGTATCATTAGGAATTTATGTATCCATTTGACACTAAGTACATCTGCTCTGGAAGGAGAAAAGAGGGAACAGAGTAGACAAAAATAATGTGCTCAGAGGGAGGCTTTATATTCATCCCAGATAAATCTGATAGCGTGGTAAGTGTCCATATTGGGCAGAATTACAAGTGGAGAGCTATTTAACGCTCCCAATCCAGCATTAAAGGGATACTAAACCCACATTTTTTCTTCATTCTTTTGCTATCTTTATTTAAAAAGCAGAAATGTAAAGCTTGGGAGCCGGTCTGTTTTTTGGTTCAGAACCTGGATTACGCTTGCTTATTAGTGGCTAAATGTAGCCACCAATAAGCAAGCGCTATCAAGAGTGCCGAACCTAAAATGGGCCTGCTCCTAAGCTTTACAATGCTGCTTTTTAAATAAAGATAGCAAGAAAACGAAGAAAAATTGATAATAAGAGTACAAGTTGCTTAAAATTGCATGCTCTATCTGAATGAATGAAAGAAAAAATGTGGGTTTAGTATCCCTTTAACTGCGCTAGAAGTAAGCTTTTTTGCATGCGTCGAGTAGAGCTCATATTATGAGTTGAAAGTAAACTGTTTGGGCTCGCACGCTAACCCAGCAAGCGCAAAAAGCTGAATTTAGAATAGTGTGTGCGCGTAAATCTATTCCCTTATAGAGGAAAATGTAGAAAAAAAGGTAAAAAAAACTTCATTGCGAGCAAACACGAACGCATATTCTCATTTGCGCTAAACTGAAAATATGAAAATATCATTGTCCAATGTTCTTACCATAGCAGAATATGTTCTATTTATTCATAAATACATATTGTTTTCTACATATATCTGAGGGTATACGTATGATTATATATAGGTAAAGCTATATACATACATATATATATATATATATATATATATATATATATATATATATATATATATAATCAGCAAATTATAATGATATATTAATTATTTTTCTTGATTTTCACTTCAGCTGGTCAGCTATTGGATAACAGTGACGCACCCATCCGATTCTGATCGTTGGGTAAGTGTAATACTCAAATTTTGAGTATATTGGACGGCTCTTGCCTCCCCTTTTGATCCTCTGATGATTGCGGTAGTGTGCAACGTAATAGTATTTTGTCACTCCTTATGAATGCAGTATTTAACTGATTAAGATTCAATTTAATGATTTTTTTTGTGTCTAATTTTGGGCCACTAGATGGATGCGGTAATGCTGTCCAGATATTTAATTGCCATATATGCTGTATACTATGTGTGTGAATCTGATTTCGGCTGAGCACACCTATTATGTCTTTTCATGGCAGTCTTATTAATGGACAGCAGCACCACACCCCTCTAACCTGGAGTACTTTTCTTGTTGTACCCAGTATTATGTGACAGTGCGATCTTGTTACGATACGCCCTATTTATTATGCCCGCATCACATTAGGTGCTGGTATGTGCTTGTATATTTTCTAATATGCTGGATAGTATTAGTTTGTTAGCTGTTCTAGTTGGAGCGCTGTCTATATGTTATTTTTTAGCTGTCTTGTCATTTGACAGCAGTACCGCACCCTACTAAACTGGATTATCACTGATACTACTGATTCTTATAGTATGCATGGTTTTGATCTCTGGTAGGATGCAGTAGTGTGATCCAGGTACAGTACGGTTTATTTACTATGTTGATATCACATTAGGCGCTGTTTTGTGTTATTTTTGTTATTGACATGTTCCTTTATTGTTGACATATTGCCTGATTTATCTTTGGCTGCTCCCCTGACCTTAATGAGATTCGGCTGGTGGTGGGCGTTCTATATATCTACTATCTATATTAAATCTACCCTATAAAGTTTACCATCACTTTAAGTGCAAAAGCCGCACTCTGGGGCCAATTTACCAAACAGTCAATCGGCGCCAATGCATCTGTTTCCGTAAGAGCCTTCAGCCTCGCCAGAAACAGGAGTTAAGAAGCAGTGGTCTCAAGACCGCTGCTCCTTAAATTGTACGCCTCCTCTGAAGCAGGAGACATCATTCCGCCCAATCTCATACGATTGTGTTGATTGACACCGCCTGCTAGCGCGCAAATCTGCAGGGGGCGGCATTGCACAAGCAGTTCACCAGAACTACTTGTGCAATGATAGATGCCAACAGCGTATGCTGTCAGCATTTATCGATGCCAGGTGGACATGATCTGCTACAGCAGATCATGTCCGCCAGACACTTTATAAATTGGCCCCTATGAATTAGACTAGAACCCTAGTTATGGGAACAGATCACAGTGTAACTACTACCAGGGATGGTAGCTGTGAGCAGCAGTTCTGTGGTTGCCAAAATGAATAAAATCATTGGATTTGGGGTTTGTAGTATCTATGATTGCATCATAGTCAGGTTGCTCTAGTTGTGTAACTCAAAGAAAAAGGTTTTTAAGTTTCCCAAACACAGAGGCACAGAGACAAAGTACTTTTTCCACTTATATCAGTTCTAAATCTGTTTTATATGGTGGTTTGTGAATCATAGAGACCTCTATGTCAGTCTGATTAAAAATTGCTCTTTGATAAACTTCATTATTCTCCAATCTGCATTTCTTCAAACTGAAATGTATATGTTTTATAGAAACTTTTATTAACTAAAGCAGGGCTCGATAAATCTAGGAGCCAGGGTTAGGATTCTAGGAGCCAGTGACTTTTTTGATTATTCTCTATTTATCTATATACAAATACCACTGTTTGGCTCCTAAACATATACCTGACTCCTAGATGTCCTTCCTGGCTTATAAATGTTAAACAGATTTGTCTACACCTGGTCTAAAGATTTAAATTTATTTTTAAGGTGATATCACCATTTTATCTTTCATGTGAATTCTTTTTCTAACACCCCACTCCCGCCAACTTTACGCCCAAAATACTGCCTAGTGCAGCTATGTTATAAAAAAATGAAAATGCTACCATTGTTATATTTTAATAAAATACACTACACTGTATTGTGTTTTTTTTGGGCACATCTATAAAATAAACCAGAGATCTGATCTCTGGTTAATTTTATAAGGGTTCACGGTAGCAATAGCCAGGGACTTGTAATGGCTGGTTATTTATCATGTGCCCAACTTTAGCTACTCTCCAGCTGCAAATTGAAACCCCCCCCCCAATCAGAATCAGCAGTTCTAAGGTCATGCTTTGCTTCACTGTGATCTCATGAGATTTCACTGATATCACATGAGATTTCACTGATATCACATGAGATTTCACTGATATCACATGAGATTTCAAAGTAAACTTCCTTAAAGGAATATGAAAGCCAAAATTTGTCTTTCATGATTCAGATAGAGAATACAATTTTTAAAAAAATTTACATTCTACTTCTATTATTAAATTTGCTTATTTCTCATGTTATTCTTTGTTGAAGAGATACTGTATATAGATAGGTAGCACACACATGTACTACATGACAGGAAATAGTGCTGCTATCTAGTGCTTTTGCTGCAAAACAGCTGTCATATAGTACTGCAGACACGTGACGTGCACACTCCTGACCTTTCTACTTTTCAACAAAAGATAACAAGAAAACAAAGAAAATTTGATAATAGAAGTACATTTGAAAGCTGTTTAAAATTGTATGTTCCATCTGAAGGGCTAGATTACAAGTGGAGCTCTAAACCAGCACAAATTCAGTTCAGAGTTCAGACCTCTGGTTAATTTTATAAATATGCCCCAAATGCCCCCCAAAATACTGTCTAGTGTATTTTATTAATAAATAAAGATGGCAGCACCTTTATTTTTAAATAAAATTACAGCACTAGGCAGTATTTTGGGGCAAAAGTTGGTGGGAGGGGGGTGTTTACTTTTACATTGCGGTCAATGAAAACTGTGTGTTCCCTGTGTTGATATGTGTATGTACACATATTAGCACTTAAATATATATGTATATAATCATATACATATATATATATTTAACACTGCTGCCCATCGCTGCATATTTACCCCCTGCTATGCATGAGTTCTGAGACCCCATGTATGACTTGTAATACCAGTGCACATTGTCATGCGCTGGTATTACACAATGGAGCGCTAAATAGGGATTTCATCAAAGCGATATTTAGCGCTCCACTTGTATCTGGCTCTTAGGTTTTTATGTCCCTTTAAACTGAGAAGAGAAATAACATGACTGTACCTGCACATGCCAGATGCACGCTCCCTTGCAAGTCCTGGGACTAGCATCCTGATTTTACAATGTGATGGGGCTACTGAGGAAATTTTGAACTAACATATCTTCCTTTTTTACATAGAGATGTTCAGGCGATATTTTCGAGTCATGTTTTTACAGTTATGCTGTATCACTTTCAAGTGCTACCTTCAACATTCGGGTATCATGTCCCTTTAATTATTTTATCAGCATAGAAATTGGATATAGATGTAAGTCTGTTTTCACATAGTCAGGCTACGTAAAAGGTTTATCTGACACTTGTTAACCTCTTAAGGACATATGACGGAATTTTTCCGTCATAAAACAATTGAGCAAACTGAAAGCTGTGTCCTTAAAGGGTTAATATGCAGTTTTAACTGCACATGCTTGTTAAGAAAAAAATAAAAAAGGAAAGTAAGTTAACATATATATATATTTTTTAAAACAAGCTTTATTGATCATATCATTCAGTTATACAGAGTACAAGTACATCATTACTTCTACAGAATTTAAAGGTAAGTTCACGTACATGACAGTATTACGATCTATTTTATAATTAGAACAAATAAAGATATAATCTGTTGTATCGTAAAGGACAATCTCCTATTACCAAGATCAATAGAACTGTAATATCCTAGATTGTCTTAGGTCATTCTTTTTGATATCCAGCTTGACATTTTAACAATTTTTCAGAAACAATTATACAAACTTATATAAAAATAACAATTATTTTTTAGATACAAAAGTGCATCGGGAATGTACAAGTATAGATAATATGGCCAAGGAAGGAGAGGGTAGAGAGAGAAGAGAGAGAGGAAAAAAAAATTGTTTTGTACCTAAGAGGAGTGATAGTTTAAATGGCTAATTGCAATTATAGGTGGCAGCGTTCCAAACATCCAGCATCATTTCATATGTGACCATTTGGTTACTCTTATAATAGTGTAATCTTTCTAGTGTTAACAGTTCCTCTACTGAGGAGTGCCATTCTTTAAATGTTGGGATTTCCTTAGATTTCCATTTTTTTGGAATGAGCCTCTTGGCTCCTGTAAGCATTATCAAGAGAACGGCCCAAGTGTGAACTGTTTTAGTGTTAGGAAGATGTATGAATAATATAGTTTCTGGCATGTTTGGAATTTGTGTTTTTAATCTAGTCGACATATCCCTAAGAACTGTCGTCCAGTAGTTTGTCAATCTAGGGCATGACCACCATATATGCATGAGTGTGCCCGGTTCACCACATCCTCTCCAGCATGAGGCATTAGCTGACGGGAACAACTGATGTAATCTTGTTGGGGTATAATACCATCTAGTCAGCAATTTGAGTTGTATTTCCTGCACCCTAGCTGAAACAGAGGAGCGCCTCACTAGTCCGAACGATCTAAGCCATTCTTCTTCGTCAATTGTATTGTTAAGGTCCCTATTCCAAGCCCTAGTATATGATGGTAATTGTGTATCTGGTGGTACAAGAAGCAGCTTATATACTTTTGATATCAATCTTTTTGGTGGAAGGCTCCCTGAGCAAAGTAGCTCAAATGGTGTGAGTTCCCTAAGGAAGTTATCTCTTTTTTTGTGGTGCATTAAGAAATGTGCTAATTGGTGGAACCGTAACCAGGACGAAAAGATTTCTCCATAATGTTCCATCATGCTATTTTGTGAACACAACCTACCCCCTCTAATGCAAAGTGTAGAATGCCTGCTCTTAGACTGTAAGGTGAGCACATGCGTTTACTTAACGCGTGGTATGGTATTTCAGGATTTTCTATGATTGGGATCATTGATGAGTTAATTGAAGATATATGTGTGCTGGTGGCTAATAGTCTATCCCACTCACACAGAGTCTCTAACGTTAAATGGTATTTATAGAGTAATTTAGGGTGCTTCAGCCCGAAGACCCATGCCAGGGTTCCAACATTGTGTATCTGAAGGATCTGTCCATATAACCAAATCCATTGTTTCTGTGTGGTGTTGCGCGACCACTCAATCAGTCTCTGTAATAGTATTGCCAGTCTGTATAAAATCAAGTCAGGAAACCCCAACCCTCCTTTATCATGAGGGAGATATAATGTCCTTCTAGGTATCCTTGGATTTACACCCGTCCATATAAATTGTTCAATAGTCCTTTGTAAATGGGGTAAGAAGTCTTTCGGTAAATAGATTGGAACAGCCTGCATCACATATAATATGCGCGGCAAAATGTTCATTTTAATTAGACCTATTTTTCCTAGCCATGACAATGACTTATTTTTCCATGAGGATAAGTCGTTATTTATTTCCGCAAGGTCAAATAATTGTTTTTATAGGGGTCCAAGGGGTTTGCAGATAAGTATATGCCTATATATTTCAACTTAGAGGCTGCTATAGGGACTTTATAATCTGTAGCCAGAAGCTGAATATGTTCAAGTTGGGCATTTATATTGAGCAATTCTGATTTTGAGAGATTTAAATGAAAGTTAGAAAGTGCACCATACTTGTCAATTTCTCTCAGAAGCTCAGGAATTGAAGTATCAATATTCGTGAGAGTATAAAGAACATCATCAGCATAACGTGCTTGTTTATGCTCCATATTGCCTACCTGTATCCCTGTGATATTTGGATTATTCCTAACTTTATGTGCCAGCGCTTCAATTGATAGGGCAAAAAGTAGTGGGGACAGGGGGCAGCCCTGTGTGGTCCCGTTTGATATAGTGAATGCGTCTGATAACATTCCATTTATTCTAACCCGAGCGTTTGGGGCCGAGTATAGCGCAAAGGTCATATTGATGAAGGATTCTCCAAAGTTCATTGCTTTCATAACCTGCCACTGAAAAAGCCAATCAATGCAGTCGAAGGCCTTCTCCGCTTTTGTCGAGAAGAGCGCCATAGGCACTCCCTCGACCTGTTCATAGTTTATTAGTTGGATCACCTAATTGGTATTATCCCGCGCCTCTCGGCCTGGCACAAAACCCACTTGATCTGTTGAGATCAGACTTGGGAGATATTATTGAGGCGGTTTGCTAGTATTTTGGCTAGGATCTTGACATTCGTATTCAATAATGAAATAGGCTTAAAGTTCACTGGGGAAGTGGGAGGTTTACCCAGTTTAGAGATAACTGCGATGTGTGCTTCCAGCATTGTGCTGGCTATCGATGAGTTTTCTACCAAATTATTAAAGAGTTGGATCATCAGAGGGCCTAGAATTTTAATAAATAACTTATAATATCTAGGAGAGAACCCATCTGGTCCAGGGCTCTTACCACTAGGAAAGTCCTTTATAGCCTGGGAAAGTTCTTCTATAGAAATGGGCGCGTCAAGACTATCTCTGTGTTCAGATTCTAACTGTGGTAATTCTAGTGCAGCCAAGTACAGGGAGTGCAGAATTATTAGGCAAGTTGTATTTTTGAGGATTAATTTTATTATTGAACAACAACCATGTTCTCAATGAACCCAAAAAACTCATTAATATCAAAGCTGAATAGTTTTGGAAGTAGTTTTTAGTTTGTTTTTAGTTATAGCTATTTTAGGGGGATATCTGTGTGTGCAGGTGACTATTACTGTGCATAATTATTAGGCAACTTAACAAAAAACAAATATATACCCATTTCAATTATTTATTTTTACCAGTGAAACCAATATAACATCTCAACATTCACAAATATACATTTCTGACATTCAAAAACAAAACAAAAACAAATCAGTGACCAATATAGCCACCTTTCTTTGCAAGGACACTCAAAAGCCTGCCATCCATGGATTCTGTCAGTGTTTTGATCTGTTCACCATCAACATTGCGTGCAGCAGCAACGACAGCCTCCCAGACACTGTTCAGAGAGGTGTACTGTTTTCCCTCCTTGTAAATCACACATTTGATGATGGACCACAGGTTCTCAATGGGGTTCAGATCAGGTGAACAAGGAGGCCATGTCATTAGATTTTCTTCTTTTATACCCTTTCTTGCCAGCCACGCTGTGGAGTACTTGGACGCGTGTGATGGAGCATTGTCCTGCATGAAAATCATGTTTTTCTTGAAGGATGCAGACTTCTTCCTGTACCACTGCTTGAAGAAGGTGTCTTCCAGAAACTGGCAGTAGGACTGGGAGTTGAGCTTGACTCCATCCTCAACCCGAAAAGGCCCCACAAGCTCATCTTTGATGATACCAGCCCAAACCAGTACTCCACCTCCACCTTGCTGGCGTCTGAGTCGGACTGGAGCTCTCTGCCCTTTACCAATCCAGCCACGGGCCCATCCATCTGGCCCATCAAGACTCACTATCATTTCATCAGTCCATAAAACCTTAGAAAAATCAGTCTTGAGATATTTCTTGGCCCAGTCTTGCCGTTTCAGCTTGTGTGTCTTGTTCAGTGGTGGTCGTCTTTCAGCCTTTCTTACCTTGGCCATGTCTCTGAGTATTGCACACCTTGTGCTTTTGGGCACTCCAGTGATGTTGCAGCTCTGAAATATGGCCAAACTGGTGGCAAGTGGCATCTTGGCAGCTGCACGCTTGACTTTTCTCAGTTCATGGGCAGTTATTTTGTGCCTTGGTTTTTCCACACGCTTCTTGCGACCCTGTTGACTATTTTGAATGAAATGCTTGATTGTTCGATGATCACGCTTCAGAAGCTTTGCAATTTTAAGAGTACTGCATCCCTCTGCAAGATATCTCACTATTTTTGACTTTTCTGAGCCTGTCAAGTCCTTCTTT